>NC_091978.1:305885281-306133248 GCF_044704955.1 Pristiophorus japonicus | reverse complement strand
GGGGGGGGGGGGGAATTAAACAGTCGCTTCGTTCCCGTGGGGGGGGGGGGAATTAAACAGTCGCTTCGTTCCCTCGGGGGGGGGGGGGCGGGGAATTAAACAGTCGCTTCGTTCCCTCGGGGGGGGGGGGGGGGGCGGGGAATTAAACAGTCGCTTCGTTCCCGTGGGGGGGGGGGGGAATTAAACAGTCGCTTCGTTCCCTCGGGGGGGGGGGGGGGGGAATTAAACAGCCGCTTCGTTCCCGTGGGGGGGGGGGGGGGGGGAATTAAACAGGCTGCATTTTCGCTTCGTTCCCGTGGGGGGGGGGGGGGGGGGAATTAAACAGTCGCTTCGTTCCCGGGGGGGGGGGGGGGGGGGGGAATTAAACAGTCGCTTCGTTCCCGTGGGGGGGGGGGGGGGGAATTAAACAGTCGCTTCGTTCCCGTGGGGGGGGGGGGGGGGAATTAAACAGTCGCTTCGTTCCCGTGGGGGGGGGGGGGGGGGGGAATTAAACAGTCGCTTCGTTCCCGTGGGGGGGGGGGGGGGGGAATTAAACAGTCGCTTCGTTCCCGTGGGGGGGGTCGCTTCGTTCCCGTGGGGGGGGGGGGGGGGAATTAAACAGTCGCTTCGTTCCCGTGGGGGGGGGGGGGGGGGGAATTAAACAGTCGCTTCGTTCCCGTGGGGGGGGGGGGGGGGGAATTAAACAGTCGCTTCGTTCCCGTGGGGGGGGGGGGGGGGGGGGGAATTAAACAGTCGCTTCGTTCCCGTGGGGGGGGGGGGGGGGGAATTAAACAGTCGCTTCGTTCCCGTGGGGGGGGTGGGGGGGGGAATTAAACAGTCGCTTCGTTCCCGTGGGGGGGGGGGGGGGGGAGGGAATTAAACAGTCGCTTCGTTCCCGTGGGGGGGGGGGGGGGGAATTAAACAGTCGCTTCGTTCCCGTGGGGGGGGGGGGGGGGGGGAATTAAACAGTCGCTTCGTTCCCGTGGGGGGGGGGGGGGGAATTAAACAGTCGCTTCGTTCCCGTGGGGGGGGGGGGGGGGGGGGGAATTAAACAGTCGCTTCGTTCCCGTGGGGGGGGGGGGGGGGAATTAAACAGTCGCTTCGTTCCCGTGGGGGGGGGGGGGGGGGGGGGAATTAAACAGTCGCTTCGTTCCCGTGGGGGGGGGGGGGGGGGAATTAAAACAGTCGCTTCGTTCCCGTGGGGGGGGGGGGGGAATTAAACAGCCGCTTCGTTCCCGTGGGGGGGGGGGGGGGGGGAATTAAACAGTCGCTTCGTTCCCGTGGGGGGGGGGGGGGGGGAATTAAACAGCCGCTTCGTTCCCGTGGGGGGGGGGGGGGGGGGGGGAATTAAACAGTCGCTTCGTTCCCGTGGGGGGGGGGGGGGAATTAAACAGCCGCTTCGTTCCCGTGGGGGGGGGGGGGGGAATTAAACAGTCCGCTTCGTTCCCGTGGGGGGGGGGGGGGGGGGGGGGAATTAAACAGTCGCTTCGTTCCCGTGGGGGGGGGGGGGGGGGAATTAAACAGTCGCTTCGTTCCCGTGGGGGGGGGGGGAATTAAACAGCCGCTTCGTTCCCGTGGGGGGGGGGGGGGGAGGGAATTAAACAGCCGCTTCGTTCCCGTGGGGGGGGCGGGGGGAATTAAACAGCCGCTTCGTTCCCGTGGGGGGGGGGGGGGAATTAAACAGCCGCTTCGTTCCCGTGGGGGGGGGGGGGAATTAAACAGCCGCTTCGTTCCCGTGGGGGGGGGGGGGAATTAAACAGCCGCTTCGTTCCCGTGGGGGGGGGGGGGGAATTAAACAGTCGCTTCGTTCCCGTGGGGGGGGGGGGGGGGGGGGGGAATTAAACAGCCGCTTCGTTCCCGTGGGGGGGGGGGGGGGATTAAACAGCCGCTTCGTTCCCGTGGGGGGGGGGGGGAATTAAACAGCCGCTTCGTTCCCGTGGGGGGGGGGGGGGGGAATTAAACAGCCGCTTCGTTCCCGTGGGGGGGGGGGGGGGAATTAAACAGTCGCTTCGTTCCCGTGGGGGGGGGGGGGGGGGGAAGGAGACAGAGAGAGAAGGCTGCAAGTGCTAATGTGCTTTTATTAAAAAAAATTTCAAAAATTAAACAGTTACAAAGAACTACAAAAATGGCCGAGTGCCAATGTTTTTTTTCACACTGCGCATGCGCACACGCTCCAACGCACACGCGCAGCGTTGCCGGCAGGATAAAAACTAATTTAAATAGTACCCGCCCCCTCCCACTAACAAAATCGGTGCGAGTGTAGGCTCCGCCCCCCTGGGCGCCGCGCCAGGCAGACAAGGAGCTGCAGAACGCTCCAGAATTGCGAGTTTTATTACCGGCGCCGTTTTAGGCGCGAAAAACGGGCGCCCAGCTCGGAGGGGCGCCCATTTTTTATCGTGTGGAAACTTGGGCCCAATGATTCCACATCATCCAAACTAATGCCCTTACTCTTGCATTAACCTCCTCTTTTAACCATTAACGCTATCCCACCTCCTTTTCCTTCCTGTCTATCCTTCCTGAATATTGACTACCCCTGGATGTTGAGTTCCCAGCCTTAGTTACCCTGAAGCCATGTCTCCATAATCCTAATTACATCATATCCGTTAACAGCTATCTGTGCAGTTAATTAGTCCACCTTATTACAAATGCTTCTCGCATTGAGACTCAGAGCCTTCAGGCTTGATTTTTTAACACTCTGTCCTTTTAGAATTACGTTTTATTGTGGCGCTTGATTTTTGCCCTTGATTTCTCACCCCTTCATTGTTGCTTTTCTCCTTCCTACCTTTTGCTTCTGCCTCTTTTTACTTCCCTCTGCCTCCCTGCATAGGTTCCCATCCCCCTTCCACATAGTAGGTGGAGCATGTTTCAGTGGGGGAGCATTTAGAAAAATATTGACCCAGAAATCCCTGTTTCTTCTTCCCGCGGCCGTTCGACTAAAAATAAGAGAAAAGATGTGCACTTACCTTTTGGTCGAATGCCTGCCAGAGATCCAAGACTCGAGGCCTCCTCTTCTTGCGCAATGGAGCGCGTTCACTTTGGGACATCCGCAGGAGTCACGTGGGCCTGGACACCCAATCAAGGTAAAGTTTTTTCTCACTCATAGTAATAGGAGTTTCATTAATCCGAAACTCCTATTACTATGAATGAGAAACACTACATAAAACATTAAAAAAAAACACCTCACATAAATACACTATAAAAATCAAAGTTGATAGAAATGTTTTTTAAAGAAAAAAATTGCCAATTTAAAAAAAAAGTTTTAATTCTGGTTAAAAATAAATGTAACATAGTGGGCAGGGTTTTAAAAAATATGTTTTTTTAATTTAATTTAATTATATTTTTGTGTTTTAAAACTCTTACGTCTGTAAAAGTAGGCTATGCACCTGCTTTTATTAGGCGCAAGAGTTTTGAGGACATTTGCCGGGCAAGATATGCGTAAATCCCGCAATCTTGCCCTGGCAAATGTCCTCGCTCCTGAGATACGGAGGATCTATCAAGCCAGAAACTTGACAAATCAGAAAAGCCGGTTTTCAGCGCATGCGCATTGCGCACTGAAAACCGGCTTTTCCGATGCCTTCCCGGGTAGGTAGAAACTTCGCACGGCCCCAGGGAGGCCACGATTTCTGGGCCAATATTATAATGGCCTGAAATCGCGCTCCCAACGGGCACGTACAATGTGCGCACACGCCCGTGGAGTCCCCGCAAGTTCCAGGTTTAGATACTAAACCCAGCACTTGCGATCTGTCAAAAATTTTGACAGGTCCACCACATACAAAATTAAAGGGCCTCCGCGGGCGGAGAATTGGGCTATTTTCAAATTCTTATGACTGAAAAAAGCGGGCGTAAGGCCTGATTTTACAACAAGAACTTGTATTTATATAGCACCTTTAACATAGTAAAATGTCCCAAGGTGCTTCACAGGAGTGTTATAAGACAAAAAACATTATCAGTGTAAGACTTTTAATGTATAGAAAAATACATTTTTAAAAATAATTTAAAATTTAAAGTCCTGTTAAATAAGGTAAGTTTATTTTTAGATCCTTTAAGATATGCGCATTTTTTTTTCAAAAATCAAAATTTTTAAAATAATTAATTAAATTCTATTTGTATTAATTTGAAATGTGTGATGATTTTTTTTAATAGTTATTTTCAGTGTTTCTGTGTTTTTAGGGGTATTCCCAATCATACTTATGGCAGCTCCGTATATACTCTGATAGGTTGGTACAGTGGACCGGCTCAGGTGATCCCACTGATGCATATGAAACCCTGGAATACATGTGCGTCTAAGAAGGCCTTCAGTTAGAGGGCCAAGACTGCAAACCTACGAACCTCCGGGACCACTAGGTAGATTCGTAGAAATTTTTCAGGTCAGAGCCACCCGAGACAATTTCTGGGTCAATAACATTTGTTTTAGAGTAATTATGGAAAAGGACAATAAACAATGAAAAGTGAAAATACTCAAATGGAGGAGGGATCATTTCAGTGAGTTGAAAGGAGATCTGGCCCAGGTGAATTGGAAACAAAATTTAGTAAGTAAAAATGTAAATGAGCAATGTGAGGCCTTCAAAGAATAGATCGTTTGGTTCCAGACTAGACACATTCCTAAGAAGGGCAAAGGAAATGCATCTGAAGCTCAAGCTCCCTGGATGACTGAAGCTAAAAAGATTCAAAAGGGGGTTTGTGATTAATGTTAGGCTATTAATGCAGTAAAGAACCAAGCTGAATACAGAAAAGTACGGAGGAGAACTGAAAAAGGAAATAAATGGAAAAACAGCACTAATAATGCTAGGCAAGGCCATGGTAAATGTATTGATTTCCTATGCATTCTGATGCAGATAGTATTTGTAAGGGTTTGTTTTATAGGAACATACGAGTAAGTCATTTAGCCCTCGAGCCTGCTCCACCATTCAATTGGATGATGGCTGATTTGTTCATCAACTCCACCCACCCAACCTTGCTTCATATCCGTTGATACCCTTACCTAACAAAAATCTATTGATCTCAGGCTTCCATATTTTTCTCAATTATTGCTCTGCGCTCTGGCAGCTAGGTCTCATTTCGAGACCCTCCGCCCCCGCCACCGCCCCCCATCAAGCTCTCCATGTTATATTTAAAAAAAAACAGGAAACAGACAGTAATGAGTACAAAAGACAAAAGTTACAATAAATTAACTTACTAATCCAAACATGATATGGTTATTGTTTAGTGGCTAGTTAGCAATTAGCAAGTTAGGGTGAAAATAATTAGATTTCAATGATGAAGATATCCTTAGGAACAATCTGGAGTATTTTGCAGGAATAATAAACACTATGTAACACACCAGGCAAAAGGAAGGGGTATAAGAAAGTCTAAGACTAAAAAGAAAGAAGAAGCAGAATCTTTTGAATAAAATATGGAGAATAGGGTCTTATCAAAACAAGGAAAAAAAGATAATTGCAATCAAAAACCTAATACTATTGGGAAAGGGGTGGGGCCAACAGTAAGGATGGCACAGCTGACCCTTAAAGCAAACTGAGAAATGTGCAAAGATTGGGAAGCCTGCATAACAGAGGTAATAAAAAGCGGCACTAATAACACAATTAAGGGTCAGCCAAAGTGGAACCATATGTACATCAACACAGGGGGACCGAAATTCAAGGTCCCAATAAGGCCCGTTACCGTCAGAAATCAGCGGCCAGGTGGCGGAGTCGAGCTGCCTCCGACTTCCGGTCCAGTGGCCACTGCCAGGAAAATTCACCTCGGGGAATTTTCTGGCGGTCCCCACTTCCACCCTGCTGCTGCCGATCATCCAAAAGACGTCATCAAAGGGCTCACCGTCGATCTCCCGCACCATATTCGCACCTCCCGCGAAATTCAGGTATAGAAGTCATCAACACGGCATGCGGTGCCCCCGACTGCTTTTTCTGTCGGTGCACCTTGTTTTCCATGTCCTTCCCTCACTTCCACCCTCACCAGCACTTACTGCCCCACTTCTGCCCCATTATGACCGACTTCCGTTTCACTCCAAAAAAATTGCCAAAGAGCTGAAAATCGGTCAAGAGTCCGCCTCGTCTGATGCGATGGTAAAAACTTAGAAAACAGTAGCTTCGCCAGGTTTCCGGCGGGGGTGAATTTCTACCTCAGGATGTCCCTGCAACATATTGAAACAAATAGTACCATAAAGCCAATTTAAGGTGAAAAGAATCTTTGCGTTGGCAAGGCCAGCATTTATTGCCCATCCCTAATAGCCCTTAAGAAGGTGCTCTGAAGCTGTCTTCTTGAACTATTGCAGTCCCTGTGGTGAAAGTACTTCTATAGTGCTGTTAGGGAGGGAGTTCCAGGATTTTGACCCTGTAACAACGAAGGAACGGTGATATATTTCCAAGTCAGGACGCTGTGTGACTTGGAGGGGCAATTGGAGGTGATGGTGTTCCCAGGCGTCTGCTGTTCTTGTCCTTCTCGATGGTACAGATTGTGGGTTTGGGAGGTACTGTCAAAGAAGCCTTGGCAAGTTGTTGCAGTACATCTTGTAGATGATATACACTGCAGCCACGATGCGCTGGTGGTGAAGGGAGTGAATGTTTAAGGTGATGGATGGGGTGCCATGCAAGTGGGCTGCTTTGTCCTGGATGGTGTCAAGCTTCTTGAGTGTTGTTGGAGCTGCACTCATCCAGGCAAGTGGAGAATATTCCATCAGACTCCAGATTTGTGCCTTGTGGGTGGTGGATAGGGTATGGGGAGTCAGGAAGTGAGACACTCTGACCCGTTCGATGCAGGATACCCAGCCTCTGACCCGTTCGATGCAGGATACCCAGCCTCTGACTCGCTCTTGTAACCTCAGTATTTATGAGGCTGGTCCAGTTAAGTTTGTGGATGATGGTGGGGGGACTCGGCGATGGTAGTTCCATTGAATGTCAAGAGATGGTGATTAGGCTCTCTTTTGTTGGAGATAGTCATTGCCTGCCACTTCTGTTGTGCGAATGTTACTCGCCACTTATCAGCCCAAGCCTGAATGTCATCCAGGTCTTGCTGTGTGTGGGCATGCATTGCTTCATTATCTGAGGGGATGTGAATGGAACTGAACACACTGGAGTCATTTGTGGACATCCCCACATCCAACCTTATGATGGCGGGAAGGTCATTGATGAAACAGCTGAAGATAGTTGGGCCTAGGACACTGACCTGAGGAACTCATGCAGCGATGCTCTAGGGCTGTGATGGTTGGCCTCCAACAACCACAACCATCTTTCTTCGTGCTAGGTATGACTCCAGCCAGTGGAGCATTTTCCCCGATTCCCATTGACTTCCTTTTACTAGGGCTCCTTGATGTCATACTCAGTCAAATACTGCCTTGATGTCAAGGGCAGTCACTTTCATTGCCCCTCTGGAATTCAGCTCATTTGTCCATGTTTGGACCAAGGCTGTAATGAGGCAAATGATCCTGGCATAACCCAAACTAAGCATCAATGACCAGGTTATTGGTGAGTAACTGGTGCTGGATAGCACTGCCGATGACACCATCCATTACTGATGAGGCGGTAATTGGCTGGATTAGATTTGTCCTGCTTTTTGTGGACAGGACATACTTGGGCAGTTTTCCATATTGTCCGGTAAATGCCAATGTTGTAGCTGTACTGGAACAAATTGGCTAAAGGTTAGTTCTGGAGCATAAATCTTCAGCACGACGGCCAGGATGTTGTTGGGGCCCATAGCCTTTGATGTATCCAGTATGCTTAGCCATTGCTTGATATCACGTAGAGTGAATCGAATTGGCTGAAGAAGTTGGCAACTCATTTTTAGATATGCCTGGTGCTGCCCCTGGCTTGCTCTTCTACAGTCCATCTTGAACCAGGGTTGGTCCCCTGGCTTGATGGTAATGGTAGAGTGAGGGATATGCTGGGCCATGAGGTTATAGTTTGTGGTGGAATATAATTCTGCTGCTGCTGCTGATGGCCCACAGCACCTCATGGATGTCCAGTTTTGAGCTGCTAGATCAGTTCTGAATCTAGCCCATTTAGCATGGTGCTAGTGCCACACAACACAATGGATGGTGTCCTCAGTGTGAAGACGGGATGTGTCTCTACAATGACTGTGCTATGATCACTGCTAACAGTACTGTCATGGACAGATGCATCTGTGACAGGTAAATAGGTGAGAACAAGGTCAAGTAGGTTTTTCCCTCATGTTAGATTTCTCACCATCTGCTGCAGGCCCAGACTGGCAGCTATGTCCTTCAGGGCATGGTCAGTACTCGTGCTCCCGAGACACTCTTAGTGATGGACATTGAAGACCCCCACCCAGAGTACATTCTGTGCCCCTGCTACCCTCAGTGTTTCTTCCAATTGGTGTTGAACATAAAGGAGTACTGATTCTCATCAGCTGAGGGAGGGTGGTAGGTGGTAATCAGCAGAAGGTTTCCTTGTCCATGCTTGACCTGAAGCCATGAGACTTCGTGGGGTCTGGAGTCAATGATGAGAACTACAAGTGCCACACCCTCCCAACTGTGCCACCTCCTCTGGTGGGTCTGTCCTGCCGGTGGGACAGGACATATTCATGGATGGTGATGGAGGAGCCTAAGACGTTGGTGAAAAGTATGATTCTGTTAGTATGTCAGGCTGTTGCTTGATTAGTCTGTGGGTTGGCTCTCCCAATTTTGGCAGAAGTCCCAAGATGTTAGTGAGCAGGACTTTGCAGTGTTGACTGGGCTAGGTGTGGTGTTGTTGTGTTTGATGCCAGCGCCGAGGTCGATGCCATGTGGGAGTTCGAGGAGGCGCGAAAGATCAGAGTAGGCCTATAAAAGGCCCATCAGTCACAGTCGGGGATCAGGAGTTTGAGGAGGCGCAGGAGATCGGAGGAGGCCTATAAAAGGCCCATCAGTCACAGTCGGGGATCAGGAGTTTGAGGAGGCGCGGGAGATCGGAGGAGGCCTATAAAAGGCCCATCAGTCACAGTCGGGGAGCGGGAGTTCGAGAAGGCGTGGGAGATCGGAGGAGGCTAGCTAGTGCAGGGAGAGAAGGCAAAAAAGAAGTAGAAAGAAATCGAAGGGTGACGTTACAGCCAAGGGATTGGCTGGTGATTGGTGAGTAGTTTTTCTTTTTCTTTTCCTTTATCAGTAGGTAACCTTTATCATTGTTGCCAAATTAAGTTAATCTAGAGGTTAAGTCATGGCAGGAGAGCTCGGACACGTGTCATGCTCCTCCCGTGCTATGTGGGAACTCAGGGATGCTTCCAGTGTCCCTGACGACTACATGTGCTGGAAGTGTATCCTGCAGCAGCTCCTGACAGACCGCATTGCGACACTGGAGATGCAGGTGGATTCACACTGGAGTATCTGCGATGCTGAGGATGCCGTGAACAGCACGTTTAGTTGAGTTGGTCATACCGCAGGTAAAGGTTACACAGACAGATAGGGAATGGGTGAGCAAAAGGAAGGGCAGTGGAAGGAAGGTATTGCAGGGGTCCCCTGCGGTCAGCCCCTCCGAAACAGATACACCATTTTGGGTACTGTTGGGGGGGATGACTCATCAGGGGAGGCCAGCAGCAGCCAAGTTCATGGCAGCGTGGGTGGCTCTGCTGCACAGGAGGGCAGGAAAAAGAGTGGGAGAGCTATTGTGGTAGGGGATTCTATTGTAAGGGGAATAGATAGACGTTTCTGCAGCCGCAATTGAGACTCCAGGATGGTATGTTGCCTCCCTGGTGCAAGGGTCAAGGATGCCTTGGAGCGGCTGCGGGACATTTTGGAGGGGGAGGGTGAACAGCCAAATGTCGTGGTGCACATAGGTACCAATGAGATAGGTAAAAAACAGGATGAGGTCCTACAAGATGAATTTACGGAGCTAGGAGTTAAATTAAAAAGTAGCACCTCAAAGGTAGTAATCTCAGGATTGCTACCAGTGCCACGTGCAGGGCAGGAATCGCAGTATAGCTCAGATGAATACGTGGCTTGAAGAGTGGTGCAGAAGGCTGTGATTCAAATTCCTGGGACATTGGAACCAGTTCTGGGGGAGGTGGGACCAGTACAAACCAGACGGTCTGCATGTGGGCAGGACCGGAACCAATGTCCTAGGGGTAGTATTTGCTAGTGCTATTAGGGAGTGGTTAAACTAATATGGAAGGGGGATGAGAACCTATGCGGGAGACAGAGGGAAGTAGAAGCAAAAAATAGCAAGAAGAAAAGGAAAAGTGGAGGGCAGAGAAACCCAAGGCAAAAATCAAAAAGAGCCACATTACAGAAAAATTCTAAAGGGGCAAAGTGTGTTAAAAAGACAAGCCTGAAGGTACTTTGGCTCAATGCGAGGAGTATTCGTAATAAGGTGGACTAATTAACTGCACAGGCAGCAATTAATGATTATGATATAATTGGCATCACGGAGACATGGCTCCAGGGTGACCAAGGTTGTGAACTCAACATCCAGGGGTATTCAACATTCAGGAAAGATAGACAGAAAGGAAAAGGAGGTGGGGTAGCTTTGCTAGTTAAAGAGGAAATTAACGCAATAGTAAGGAAAGACATTAGCTTGGATGATGTGGAAACTGTATAGGTGGAGCTGCGGAATATCAAAGGGCAGAAAACGCTAGTGGGAGTTGTGTACAGACCACCAAACAGTAGTAGTGAGGTTGGGCACAGCATCAAACAAGAAATTAGGAATGCGATAAATTTACAGCAGTTATCATTGGTGACTTTAATCTACATATAGATTGGGCTAACCAAACTGGTAGCAATATGGTGGAGGAGGATTTCCTGGAGTGTATTAGGGATGGTTTTCGATACCAATATGTCGAGGAACCAACTAAAGGGCTGGCCATCCAAGACTGGGTGATGTGTAATGAGAAAGGACTAATTAGCAATATTGTTGTGCAAGGCCCCTTGGAGAAGAGTGACCATAATATGGTAGAATTCTTTATTAAGATGGAGAGTGACACAGTTAATTCAGAGACTAGGGTCCTGAACTTAAGGAAAGGTAACTTCGATGATATTGGACGTGAATTGGCTAGAATAGACTGGCGAATGATACTTAAAGGGTTGACGGCGGATAGGCAATGGCAAACATTTAAAGATCACATGGATGAACTTCAACAATTGTACATCCCTGTCTGGAGTAAAAATAAAATGGGGAAGGTGGCTCAACCGTGACTAACAAGGGAAATTAAGGATAGTGTTAAATCCAAGGAAGAGGCATATAAATTGGCCAGAAAAAGCAGCAAACCTGAGGACTGCGGGAAATTTAGAATTCAGCAGAGGAGGACAAAGAGTTTAATTAGGAGGGGGTAAATAGAGTATGAGAGGAAGCTTGCTGGAAACATAAAAACTGACTGCAAAAGCTTCTATACATATGTGAAGAGAAAAAGATTAATGAAGACAAACATAGGTCCCTTGCAGTCAGATTTATAATGGGGAACAAAGAAATAGCAGAACAGTTGAACAAATACTTTGGTTCTGTCTTCACAAAGGAAGACACAAATAACCTTCTGGAAATACTAGGGGACCGAGGGTCTAGTGAGAATGAGGAACTGAAGGAAATCCATATTAAGCGGGAAATTGTGTTAGGGAAATTGATGGGATTGAAGGCCAATAAATCTCTGGGGCCTAATAGTCTGCATCCCAGAGTACTTAAGGAAGTGGCCCTAGAAATAGTGGATGCATTGCTGGTCATTTTCCAACAGTCTATCGACAGGATCAGATCCTGTGGACTGGAGGGTAGCTAATGTAATAGCACTTTTTATAAAAAGGAGGGAGAGAGAAAACAGGGAATTATAGACTGACTAGCCTAACATCAGTAGTGGGGAAAATGTTGGAATCAATTATTAAAGATGAAATAGCAGCGCATTTGGAAAGCAGTGACAGGATCGGTCCAAGTCAGCATGGATTTATGAAAGGGAAATCATGCTTGACAAATCTTCGAGAGTTTTTTGAGGATGCAATTAGTAGAGTGGACAAGGGAGAACCAGTGGATGTGGTGTATTTGGACTTTCAGAAGGCTTTTGACAAGGTCCCACACAAGAGATTGGTGTGCAAAATTAAAGCACATGGTATTGGGGGTAATGTACTGACGTGGATAGAGAACTGGTTGGCAGACAGGAAGCAGAGAGTCGGGATAAACGCGTCCTTCTCAGAATGGCAGGCAGTGACTAGTGGGGTGCCGCAGGGCTCAGTGCTGGGACCCCAGCAATTTACATTATACATCAATGATTTAGATGAAGGAATTGAGTGTGATATCTCCAAGTTTACAGATGACACGAAGCTGGGGGGCGGTGTGAGCTGTGAGGAGGAAGCTAAGAGACTGCAGGGTGACTTGGACAGGTTAGGTGAGTGGGCAAATGCATGGCAGATGCAGTATAATGTGGATAAATGTGAGGTTATCCACTTTGGTGACAAAAACACGAAGGCAGAATATTATCTGAATGGCGGCAGATTAGGAAAAGGGGAGATGCAACGAGACCTGGGTGTCATAGTACATTAGTCATTGAAAGTTGGCATGTAGGTGTAGCAGGCGGTGAAGAAGGCAAATGGTATGTTGGCCTTCATAGCTAGGGGATTTGAGTATAGGAGCAGGGAGGTCTTACTGCAGTTGTACAGGGCCTTGGTGAGACCTCACCTGGAATATTGTGTTCAGTTTTGGTCTCCTAATCTGAGGAAGGACATACTTGCTATTGAGGGAGTGCAGCGAAGGTTCACCAGACTGATTACTGGGATGGCTGGACTGACATATGAGAAGAGACTGGGTCGACTGGGCCTGTATTCACTGGAGTTTAGAAGGATGAGAGGGGATCTCATAGAAACATATAAAAAATCTGACAGGATTGAACAGGTTCGATGAAGGAAGAATGTTCCCGATGTTGGGGAAATCCAGAACCGGGAACACTGTCTAAGGATAAGGGGTAAGCCATTTAGGACTGAGATGAAGAGAAACTTCTTCACTCAGAGAGTTGCTAACCTGTGGAATTCCCTGCCGCAGAGAGTTGTTGATGCCAGTTCATTGGATATATTCAAGAGGGAGTTAGATATGCCCCTTACGACTAAAGGGATGAAGGGGTATGGAGAGAAAGCAGGAAAGGGGTACTGAGGTGAATGATCAGCCATGATCTTATTGAATGGTGGCGCAGGCTCGAAGGGCTGAATGGCCTACTCCTGCACCTATTTTCTATGTTTCTATATCCAGTTTTATTCTTAATATTGTTTTCCGTAGTGGTTTGTTACAAGTGAGTGGCACTTCTTTCACTTTATTGCTTTTATCTATCTCATTTCACAGGGCAGTTAAGAATCAACCACATTGCTGTGTATCTGGAGTCACATATAGGCCAGACTCAGTAAGGATGGCAGATTTCCTTTCCTGAAGAACATCAGTGAACCAGATGGGTTTTTACAACAATCCATTAGTTTCATGGCTACCATTACAGATTTATTTAATTAACTGAATTTAAATTCCACAACTTCAGATTTGAACTCACATCTCTGGATCATTAGTCCAGCCCTCTGGGTAACTAGTCCAGTAATTTAACCACTATGCTATTGTAATCGCTGGTGCTGTGGCTGCTGCTTGTGTGGCTAGTGCTGGGGCTCATCTTGGTCCGATTCTGAGGTCCAAGGTGGGACAGTATAAGCGGCGCCCATGCTGATCTAGTAGATGGCAGATAAAGTAGAGATCAGAGGCACAATCCCTCAATGTTTTGATAGTGACTACCAATGTGGTGAGTGTGGCTTCCGAGATTGTAGAAATGACCTGCAAAGTCCTGACAGCTAAATCTCTGCTCAAAATGGAGTAAGCAAGAGCCTTTCTATTAGGCAAGGAAGCAGATGTAATGTGGGAGTATTTATGTATTTTATCCAGCTGTCACTTAATAGACTCGCACAATGACCAGAGCTTCCACCTTGCCTTCACAGGCGAGGTACCCGAGGCGTGTGAATTCCATGCTCAAGAAGTTAAAGCCAAAACATACTGCTAAAATGCCACTTAAGGATCACTCAACAAGCATTTAAGTATTTCAATGAGGTTGCCTGCCTCTCCCCAACAGATCTGTGGCGTGCTGAGAAATGCACCCGAGTTAAATGCGGAAATCAGCATGATCCCTCAGGATTGCCTTCCTGGCTTTCCAGAATGACTATGACTTTTCAAGTAGTTAAAAAAAAATTGATGTTGGCAAACAGCCAATTGTCATGTTGACTCTTTCCAGACATTAACAATGTGGAAAGTGGTGAGAGATGTCTTCTAATCATGCATATGCAGAGCATTACTTTTCTTGGATGGAGCAATTTATCTGAGCTTCAAAATTCTACATTTCCACCTCTTAAACACGATCCATAAGGCACAACTCATTATCATTAGTTGGTTTAGGAATGGAACTATATACAATTGCAGTTTATTCATCAGTGTGCTGGTGTTCAACAAGGCAGAGTATTTACATTGAGAGTTGGAATATTGCCAGTTTCACTGCCGATCTTATTCCCATGTTCAGAATTTATTTGGCTTTTTTTGAGTGTAGCTACGCAGTGATGGTGTGGGGCCGCCGCGGGGGGCGATGGGGGGCGCGGGGGGCAGTGGGGAGCACGGGGGGCAGTGGGGAAGGGAAAGTAGCAGAGAGGGCCAGTATGAGAGAAAATAACAAATAAAATAAGTAGACATGAAACGAAAACAGAAAAGGATTTAAATGGAAAAGACAATAAAAAATGTTAAGACAGATAAAAGCAATAAAGTGAAAGAAGTGTTAGCAGAATGTACATAGAGGGGAAAAAAATGAAAGATAGGAAAATTAAACTGCCGCTAGTGAGAAAAAGGTCACAGGACACAACAGAGACATTCACCACAGCAAATAGACACTGTTCCGTGTTCCAAGGAAGATTATTTCTGGTCACTATGCATTACAAATCTTTAAGAGTTCCTGTGTTTAGTATTCCCAAAGAAAAAAAAAGAATTTGTTATCGATACCAAACATTAGAAAATCTTCATAAATTCATTTACAATATTATCTACACATAGCAACTAGAGGAATTTTTATCTCATGATGTTTATATGAAGGGTTCACGACCAATGCAAAGAAGCTATAGCTAAAGCAAACTGGGTTGTACTAAGAACCATTCAGTACAAATCAAAGGATACCATTCTGTCATTTTACAGGTATTTGGTTAGACTGCATCTGGAGCACTGCATCCAGTTTTGGTCCCCTCACATGGTGGGTGATACAGTAGCTTTGGAATAGGTTCAGAGGGGAGCTATGAGAAAGATTCCTAGCTTATAAATCCTTAGCTACTCAGACAGGCTTAAAGAGCTGCGTATATTTACTCTAGAGCAGCGCAGATTTAGAGGTGACCTGATACAGTGTTATAAAATAATGAAAGGGATGGATTGTGTGCCTATTGATAGATTATTCCAGTTTGACAGATTGGGGAGGACCAGAGGACATTTGTTTAAATTATGCAAAAGTAGGAATAGACTAGGTGTTACATGATTCTTTGTTTTCCATAGAGTAGTCAGCCTCTGGAATGCATTGCTCTATGGTGTGACTCTCTGCATGCCGTCAAGTGGGAGCTGCAATTGTTCTTGACTGGGGCAGAGATTGCATCATATAGAAGGTAAGTGGATTTGACTATTCCAACGCACTCCTGGCTGGCCCCCCACGTATGTAAACTAGAGGTGATCCAAAACTCGGCTGCCTGTGTCCGAACTCGCAACAAGTTCCGCTCACCCATCATCCTTGTGCTCGCTGACCTGCATTGGCTTCCAGTTAAACAACAGCTTAATTTCAAAATTCTCATCCTTATTTTCAAATCCCTCCATGGCCTCACCACTCCCTATCTCTGTAATCTCCTCCAGTCCCACAATTCCCAAGATGTCTGCGCTCTTCTAATTCTGCCCTCTTGAGCATCCCTGATTTTAATCAGCGGGAAGATCGAGGCCCAGATAAAAGGACGTGGCAGTTGGGAGCAGCCAGCTGCAGCAGGGACAAAAAGTTTTTAAAAATTCAAAATCGAAGTGTGACATCACAGCCAAGCGGGTAAGTGATTAGCTGGTGGATTGGTGAGTATTTTTCTTTTCTGTAGGAAACCTTTGGCATTGTTGTAAGTAGGAACTGCAAGTAAACATATGTGATCTTTATTATCAAAGGAGAGCCAATTAATGAAATCAGCTGCTTGCTATGGAGCGGCTGGGTGTGTTTTGCTAAAGTTCAGAGTTTAGTTCTACTTGATAGTTGTGAGTGTAACTAGAGGGATGGCGGGACAGCTCAGTCACGTGCATTGCACATCCTGTGGCATGTGGGAAGTTCCGGATGCTTCGCGCAGCCTGGACGACCACGTGTGCAGGAGGTGTCTCCAGCTGCACCAACTCGAGCTCCGTGTTTTGGAGCTTGAACGGCAGCTGGGGTCACTGCGGTGCATCTGCGAGACTGAGAGCTACGTGGATAGCACATTTCCAGAGGCGGTCACCCCACAGCTTAAGAGTGTGCAGGCAGATACGGTTTGGGTGACCCCTGGACAGAAGAGGAGGTCGAGGCAGGTAGTGCATGAGTCCCCTGAGTCCATCTCACTTAGTACCAGTGAGGGCGATGGTGGCTCTGTGGAGTGCAACCAGAGCCAAGTCCATGGCACCACAGGTGGCTCAGCTGCACGGGGTGGGGGGGGCGGAAAAAGAATGGAAGAGCTATAGTGGTAGGGAATTCCATAGTCAGGGGAGCAGACAGACGTTTCTGCGGCCGCAGACGTGACTCTAGGATGATATTTTGCTTCCCTGGTGCCAGAGTCAAGGATGTCACTGAGCGGCTGCAGGGCATTCTGGGGGAAGAGGGTAAACAGCCAGAGGTCGTAGTCCACATCGGTACCAAGGACATAGGTAGGAAGAGGGATGAGGTCCTACAGGCAGAATTTAGTGAGCTAGGAGAGAGATTAAAAAGCAGGACCTCAAAGGTAGTAATCTCCGGATTACTCCCAGTGCCACAAGCTAGTGAGTACAGAAATAGGAGAATAGAGCAGATGAATACGTGGCTGGAGAGATGGTGCAGGTGGGAGGGCTTTAGTTTCCTGAGGCATTGGGACCGCTTCTGGGGGAGATGGGACCTGTACAAGCCGGACGGGTTGCACCTCAACAGAGCAGGGATCAATATCCTCATGGGGGGTTTGCTGGTGCTGTTGGGGAGGGTTCAAACTAGCTTGGCAGGAGGATGGGAAGCTGAAAATAGATTCAGTAGGGAGGGGAGTTAAGCTGGAATTAGAAAGCGAAAACAAAGAAAGTGAGCTTGAAAGAGAGAGGAAACAAGCAGGAAAAAAGGGTAAACAAACAAATGTGAAGGCACTTTGTCTAAATGCACGTATCATTTGTAACAAAATAGAGGAGTTGACGGCACAAATTGAGAGAAATGGGTATGATCTGATAGCCATTAGAGACATGGTTGAAAGGTGACCAGCACTGGGAATTAAATATTCATGGGTATTTGACAATCCGGAAGGACAGACAGAAAAGGAGGTGGGGTAGCTCTATTGATAAAGGATGGAATCATTGCAATAATGAGAAATGATATTGGCTCAAATGATCAGGGTGTTAAACAGTTTGGTTGGAGATAAGGAACAATAAGGGGAAAAAGTCACTGGTGGGCGTAGTCTATAGGCCCCCTAACAGTAGCAACTCTGTTGGCCGGAGCATAAACCAGGAAATAGTGGGGGCTTGTAAAAAGGGAACAGCAACAATCATGGGTGATTTTAACCTCCATATTGATTGGACAAATCAAATTGGTCAGGGTAGCCTTGAGGAGGAGTTCATAGAGTGCATAAGGGACGGGTTCCTTGAGCAGTATGTAACGGAACCAACCGGGAAGCAGGCTATCTTAGATCTGGTCCTGTGTAATGAGACAGGATTAATAAACAATCTCCTAGTAAAGGATCCCCTTGGAATAGAATGATTGAATTTCAAATTCAGATGGGGGGTGAGAAAGTTGGATCTCTAACCAGCATACTAAGCTTAAATAAAGGAGACTATGAAGGTATGAGGGCGGAGTTGGCTAAAGTGGACTGGGAAAATAGATTAAAGTGTAGGATGGTTGATGAACAGTGGTGTACATTTAAGGAGATATTTCACAACTCTCAAGAAAATATATTTCAGTGAGGAGGAAAGGGTGTAAGAGAAAAGATAGCCATCCGTGGCTAACTGAAGAAATAAAGGACGGTATCCAATTAAAAACAAGTGCATAAAGAGCGGCCAAAACTAGTGGGAGGACAGAAGATTGGGAAGCTTTTAAAAGCCAGCAAAGAATGACTAAAAAAATGATTAAGAAAGGGAAGATAGACTATGAAAGTAAACTGGCACAAAATATAAAAACAGATAGCAAGAGTTTCTGTAGATATAAAAGGAAAAGAGTGGCGAAAGTAAATGTTGGTCCCTTAGAAGGTGAGACCGGGAAATTAGTAATGGGCAACATGGAGATGGCAGAAACTCTGAACAAATATTTTGTATCAGTCTTTACGGTAGAGGACACAAACAATATTCCAACAGTGGATAGTCAAGGGGCTATAGCCGGGGAGGAACTTAACACAATCACAAAAGAGGTGGTATTCAGTAAGATAATGGGACTAAAGGCAGATAAAGCCCCTGGACCTGATGGCTTGCATCCTAGGGTCTTAAGAGAAGTAGCGGCAGGGATTGTGGATGCATTGGTTGTAATTTACCAAAATTTCCTGGATTCTGGGGAGGTCCCAGCAGATTGGAAAACTGCAAATGTAACGCCCCTATTTAATAAAGGAGGCAGACAAAAAGCAGGAAACTATAGACCAGTTAGCCTAACATCTGTGGTTGGGAAAATGTTGGAGTCCATTATTAAAGAAGCAGTAGCAGGACATTTGGAAAAGCAAAATTCAGTCAGGCAGAGTCAACATAGATTTATGAAGGGGAAGTCATGTTTGACAAATTTGTTGGAATTTTTTAAGGATATAACGAACAGGGTGGATAAAGGGGAACCAGTAGATGTGGTGTATTTGGACTTCTAGAAGGCATTTGACAAGGTGCCACATAAAAGGTTACTGCACAAGATAAAAGTTCACAGGGTTGGGGGTAATATATTAGCATGGATAGAGGATTGACTAACTAACAGAAACCAGAGAGTCGGGATAAATGGTTCATTCTCAGGTTGGCAATCAGTAACTAGTGGGGTGCCGCAGGGATCAGTGCTGGGACCCCAACTATTTACAATCTATATTAATGACTTGGAAGAAGGGACTGAGTGTAACGTAGCCAAGTTTGCTGATGATACAAAGATGGGAGAAAAAGCAATGTGTGAGGAGGACACAAAAAATCTGCAAAAGGACATAGACAGGCTAAGTGAGTGGGCAAAAATTTGGCAGATGGTGTATAATGTTGGAAAGTCATGCACTTTGGCAGAAAAAAAATCAAAGATCAAGTTATTATTTAAATGGGGAAAGATTTCAAAGTGCTGCAGTACAGCGGGACTTGGGGGTGCTTGTGCATGCAGGTACAGCAAGTGATCAGGAAAGCCAATGGAATCTTCTCCATTATTGCAAAGTATAAAAGCAGGGAAGTCTTGCTACAGCTATATAAGGTATTGGTGAGGCCACACCTGGAATATTGTGTGCAGTTTTGCTTTCCATATTTATGAATGGATATACTTGCTTTGGAGGCAGTTCAGAGAAGGTTCACTCGGTTGATTCTGGAGATGAGGGGGTTGAATTATGAGGAAAGGTTGAGTAGGTTGGGCCTCTACTCATTGGAATTCAGAAGAATGAGAGGTGATCTTATTGAAATGTATAAGATTATGAGGGGGCTTGACAAGGTGGATGCAGAGAGGATGTTTCCACTGATGGGGGAAGACTAGAACTAGAGGGCATAATCTTAGAATAAGGGGCCGCCCATTTAAAATAGAGATGAGGAGAAATTTCTTCTCTCAGGGGGTTGTAAATCTATGGAATTCGCTGCCTCAGAGAGCTGTGGAAGCTGGGACATTGAATAAATTTAAAACAGAAATAGAATGTTTCTTAAATGATAAGGGGATAAGGGTTTATGGGGAGCGGGCAGGGAAGTGGAGCTGAGCCCATGATCAGATCAGCCATGATCTTATTGAATAGTGGAGCAGGCTCGAGGGGCAGTATGGCCTACTCCTGCTCCTGTTTCTTATGTTCTTATAATCGCTCAACCATTGGTGGCCCTGCCTTCTGTTGCACAGTCCCCAAGCTCTGGAAATCCTTGCCTATTCCTCTCTACCTCTCTTTCCTCCTTCAAAATGCTGCTTAAAACATACCTCTTCCTGCGTTAATTTCTACTTACGCGGCTCGATGTCGAGTTTTTATTTCATAATACTCCTTTGAAGCACTTTGTGACGTTTCACTACATCAAAGGCACTAAATAAATACAAGTTATTGTTGTTGTTGGATTAACAGATCGCGAACATGTGGTCCATGTGATCATTTGGAATGGTTTGCATTGCCTGAGGGCCTTGAAAAGGTATTTTCCAGAATTTTTTCCCCCCTTATTGGCACTCGGTATTTTGTCTCTCCCAGGAGATTACATGGCTCCGGGGACAGAGGGGTAGGATGTAGGAAGTGCCTAGTTATGATGCTCCAGCCATTTTGAGTGTGGAGCATGCTTGATGGACCAGCTGGTCTTTTCTTGCCCATCATTTTCATATGCACGTATGAAATAAGCCAAAGTATTCTACATAAGAGATCAGATTTTCTGAGTCCTTGCCCAGTGTGAAGTACCTGGCCCAACACAAATGCAGATCTAAAATCTGTGGCACATGGCCCACAATTGCCTGCCAATTAACTCGGAAATTGAGGATAAGGACTCGTAATAGCTATTCTAAATTCTCCAACTGAAATGTGATGAGATGGGCGATGAGGAGGGGGCACGGCGGCGGGGGTGGGGGGGGCGTGCGGGAAGTAGAATGTTCACAGAGTCAAAACTTGTACACAGAATTTTACTTTATATCCAAACATTAAAAACATTAAGGGCTGAATTTTCCGTAGTGGTAGCAGGCGTAATTGGTGATGGGGCGGGTGGGAAAGTTGTTTATTTTGACAGCGGGTCACGATTATTTGGCTATGGGATTCACACAGCTCAGGAACTATGTCTGTCAACCTGAATCGTGAGTTCCGTGGCTATTGCTCCAGCTGATTACTTGACAGAATGGAAAACAAACCGAAATAAAAACATGTTGATTACAACAGCTAACAGATTGATGGAGATTCTGTTCTACTTGAAAAGCTACTGGTAAATGCTAATTTAAAAATTCCTGAAGGGATGTAAGTGCTACCCTGGATGGTGAGGGAAATACATTTTTCACTGGCCATTCTCGCTGTTACCTTCCAACTCAACAGTAATTGCAGTGAATTGATCTACACTATAAGAAATGACATATACCATTTAAATATATTTTTGTGTTGTTTCTGGTCAGGTTTTTCTCACAGTATACTGCGATTGTCCAGTTATACATTAAATCAAGTCATCAACTGTAACAATTTCATTTTCATCACTCATTCCATTGGTTCAATTTGCTTTCAGTCCCTGAATATAACTAATTCAAATTTTCAGTCTGAGACTTTAGGGTGAATTTCTTCAGAGGTTCTCTCACTTGTCCATTGCTAACTTCAACGGAAGAGCTGCAGAAATCTCAGAAACATTTTGTAAGCACCACTTACATTGTTTGTCAGGGATTCTGCAGTTCTTCCACTGAACTTGCATAAGATTGTAAATCCACCCTTTTACAATTACATTTAAAATCTGCTTAATTTTATGTATTACCTATCCATGCACATTTTATTTGTACCAGTTACAAATGACTATAGATTTGTGACTAAAACACCAATAAGTTGCCAATTATTGTACTTTTAAAATGATGTTCTTGATCGTATTTGTAGATGGAGTCATATTAATTAATAATATTATTTAAATATTTATTTCTCATATATAATTGTTATATTATTGTACAGTAAAGATTCAACACCCACTATGTTAGATTAAACTCAAAATTCAAAACCATGGTCCCTTTAAGAATCCCGGTTTAAAACGCATCATGAATGACATCATCAGATCTTCTGCATCTAATTGGGTCGGGTAACACATTTTCTACAGTGGGATGGAGCCAGCAGCGGGGTCACAACCCGCCACAGACACCGGCCACACTGGATCTGCCAAGATAAGGAAAATTCCAGCCTAAGTGTTGATGCCCTCTTCATAGATCTGACTTGATGGTATTATTTTGATGGACCAAATTAATGTACACAGTTGCAGTACTAATAATGATATTTAGACATGGTATTGCCCCGGGTTTCTCCCGTGGGAAATCGGAAGAACCCTTGGAAAAAAAGGGCTAAAAATGTCGTTTGCGTCATTTTCCTGAGGGTTTCGCCAAACTCTTACCAAAGTTACAGCAGGAGATTCGAAGAACTTTGTTGGAAGTTCAGAGTTTTACTGAACAGAATATTCTACAGATTCTATGATAATGCAACACAAAGCAAGGTAATGGCAGTTGTAGGTCACTGATCTCAGTGGGAATCGAATCTTGATCAGTTCAATTACATATTGCTTCAACTGGTTCGACTTTTGAGATTCTTACTCCTCAACTTCATAAAAAAGATAAAACTTTCATTTTATAACATCAACCATATCCTCGGGACGTCCCAAAGCATTTTACAACCAATTAATTACTTTTTCGAAATGTATTCACTGTTCTTATGTAGGCCATTTAGGGCCAAGATGAGGAGAAACTTCTTCACTCAGAGAATTGTGAACCTGTCGCATTCTCTACCGCAGAGAGTTGTTGATGCCAGTTCATTAGACATATTCAAGAGGGAGTTAGATATGGCCCTTATGGCTAAAGGGATCAAGGGGTATGGAGAGAAAGCAGGAAAGAGGTACTGAGGTGAATGATCAGCCATGATCTTATTGAATGGTGGTGCAGGCTCGAAGGGCTGAATGTCTTACTCCTGCACCTATTTTTCTATGTTTCTATGTTCTATGTAGCCAAATTGCACATAGCAAGGTCTCACAAACAGCAAATAGATAAATGTTTTGGTGGTGTTGGCTGAGGAATAAATGCTGGCCAAAACAAAGCACCATGAGAAATCTCTGCTCTTCTTTGAATAGTTCCATAGAATATTTTACATTCAACTAAACAGACAAACGTGGTGTTACTTTAAAAGATGGCATCTCTGACAACGCAACTCCCCCTTAGTACTGCACTGAAGTGTTAGCCTAGATTATGTGCTCAAATTGTGAAATGAGGCTTGAACTCTATTACTTTTAACTATGGCCCTAGAAAAACTCCATGTCGAATAGTTTAGACTTGCTGCCTGGAAATTACATCTGAAAAATTATAAACATTCTATTAAAATGTCTGTTAGGTTTACATGACCGTCTTGATGGATGTGCATTCTTACATGAACTCCTGGGTTCTGCACATGATGGGCAGTTATAGAATCACTTTCAGCCAACCTCAATTGGAGGGATATGGGCAAATAGTTTAACTCCACTCTGAACTGCTCTAACCTGAATACTTGTGGACATAATTCAAGATGATAGAGGAAAAGGGAATCTATGCAGCTCAACCCAAATACAGATCACTATTGCAAATATGTGGAACATGCTCAACTACGAGACGGAAAAAGACTGTTATATTACATTTTGAGTTAACAAACAGACTCACCTTTTGTTGTCCCTCCATAGTGTGGTCTTGTTTTATTCTTATAATAAATTGTGTATTTAACATGGACAGTATTCCACCGAATGAGCTACTGGTAGGAGGGGTAACAATATGAAAATGCTCATCAAAGTTGAGTCTTTTTTGACAGTCTCTTTTGTTTAGGAGTCTTCTGAGACCATCTCCAATTTGCAGCAGCGACATTCCTTGATCAATAAAAAAATGAAATGGGAAGGTTTTGCATATTATGGGCACAGGGACATTGGCTGCTGATGAAGAAATGTTCAGTGGCATATGGAAATTAGGTTTTTTCTTGCTTTGAGTGACGAAGCACAAGATATAAGGACTGTTTTGGAAGATTCGATCCTCTGAGCAGCTCTCCACCAACTCAACTCCCACCTCAATTTCATATAACATTTGAGCAGCTGCCTTGATCAGACCAGGAAGTATGAATCCAGTGATTTCATTTGGGAAGAAGCAATAAACTTTCAAAGTCCCAGCATTTTGATCAAGGCAAAGAATGGACAATTCCTGGATACAGTCGTCTTGCCCGTTCCGTTGCTGAGCAGATTGATCATGTTTCAGGAGAGCATTAAAACTGTTTAAGAAATCTTTAAGTGTCGCACTAACCAACCTTAGGATCTGTTCATCTTCCTCAAAGCAGATTTTGAAGAGTTCCTCCCCAAGCGAGTCACAAAGCAACTCCTTTTGAATACCTGTGATTAAGACCAATTACAGTACATTACTATTGTTTTGAAGGATAAGTGCGTGAAGTTCAGCCATGCAAAATTAGAAATTGGAAAGCATTACCTAAGTTGCTAGAATATGCAGTGAGGATTTGTGCAAAAGCTTCAGCATTCTCCTTTTCCAAACACCGGATACTCAGATCATCGGAATAGCCAGAGGCTACACTGCACAGGAAATAATACATAGATCGGTAGTGAGATTGGGGTGAAGTATAGCTCTGATTTGATCATAAAACATTAAAAATTGAGCATCAATATCAAGCTAGTCTTTTAACCTTAAGCCTAAAATAAGTCTGTAATTTTGGTGGCTTTGTTAATTTTATTCAAAATTTGCTATCATAGAAATAGCAAATAGCAAAAAAGGAAGTGGATTGAACCAATAATCTACAGACAAATAGCTAACAATTACATGAAAAATCTCTCCATTGTTCTCTTGGAAAATGTTCTGGATTTTTCCTATTTGCACTTGCACTTTGGAAAATAATTGGTATTTTCTAATTTTCACTTCTTGACCTTAGTGTAAAGATAATAGGGCAGTAGCGCTCCAAAAATGTTGTTGGGTCACTTACCACTACACTTACACTGGCGTTCCAGCCACCGCCATCTTGAGTAGGACCCAGAACACCCATCTGTTTCAGGCAGAAGGCCACTGAAATATGCAAATCCAGGTCCTATGGCATATATAGGACCCCGATTCAGTTTTGAGGTAAGATTGAGTGGAGTGTGTGGTTGCCCACTTATATTGGCGGTGAGTGGTCTAACTAGCAGTCCTTAAATGATGTAGATTATTTCCAGATTTGCCCCAAAAAATTACATCCAGTAAGTAGGTCGGGTTTTTAATGAGTATACATTCTTCTGAATAATGATAGTTGCAAATGTAATATACAAGCTATCATTCCACAGCTGTTCACATTCTAATCTTAACGCCTGGGGCCTTCAGGATTTGGAATATACTTTTAAGCTTTATGCAGTTTAGAAGTATTTGGAGTCTACTTTGGTCTCATGGGGAGGTCTGTTCCACCTATTGGAAGGGAAGTGAACCAGAGAACCTCCCTGCGTGCTGTGACTCCCTCCATAGACACATAGGAGAGCCTGGGTTTAGCCGTGCACCTTTGTGCAGTGCTTGTCAGTGTTTGTAGCACCTCAATGCTGTAGAACACCGACAGCATAACCGTCAAATGGCCACGGCCCCTTTAAGGAAACCAGCTGATGATGCGTCATCAAATGATGTCATCAGACCTGTTTCCTTTTAATTGACCTGGAAATTCGCTGGACAGTTCAAGCCCCATCATTGTAAAATTACTTGGAGAGAGCGGGCTAGACCCTGGACTTGCCACAGTTGGCGAAATTGTGGACATTGAGTCAGATTGTGCTGGAATAATAATGGCTTGTGAAAAAGGCATGCTGTTATTAATGTGCAAATCGGACAGCATGTTGAGGGGATTAAGAGATACACTGAGTTGCAAATCTCTGTAACTTGTGAGCCGATTTATGCCGATCCACCATTTGCTTCGCACAAATGATATGTTTCCCTTAGCCTTCCTGTTATTTTTTTTAAACTTGCTGGAATTTCCAGGATCTGGATAGAAACAGTGGCATATTGATTATGTTAGTGGACTTGTAATCCAAAGGCCTGGTCTAATGATCTAGAAATGCAAGTTCAAATCCCACCACGGCTGTTGGTTAATTCAATGAATTAAATAAATCTGGAATAAAAAGCTAGTATCAGTAATGGTGACCATAAAAGTATCGGATTATCGTTAAAACCCATCTGGTCCTTTGGGGAAGAATATCTGCCGTCCTTACCTGGTGTGGCCTATATCTGACTTCAGACCCACAGCAATGTGGTTGACTCTTAACTGCGCTCTGAAATGGCCGAGCAAGCCACTCAATTATAACAAATCGCTACGAAAAACAATATTAAGAATAAAACTGGACAGACAACACGGCATCAACCTCGATACTGACTTCAAACACAACAACAGCACATCTAACCCAGTCAATCCTGCAAAGACCTCCTAACTAACAAAATTAAGAGATCTGCCCAGCAGACTAGTCAAGCAAACACCCTGACAGTCATACTTAAAGCATTGGAGAAGTACCACCAACGTTGCAAATTCATTGGCAGGATAGGCGCACCAACGTCAGCATTTTCTCTCAGGCCAACATCCCAGCATCGAGGCATTAACAACACTCGACCAGCTCCGGTGGGCGGGCCACATTGTTCGCATGCGCGATGCTAGACTCCTGAATCAAGCACTCTATCCAAGCTATGTCACAGCAGGCGAGCCCCAGGAGGGCAGAGAAAATGCTTCGAGGACACCCTTGAAGCTTCCTTGAAAAAATGCAACATCCCCACCGACTCTTGGGAATCCTTGGCCCAAGACGCTCAAAGTGGAGGAGGAGCATCTGAGAAGGTAACGAACACTTCAAGTCTCTTCGCCGGGAGCACGCAAAAGCCAATCACAAAAAGCGGAAGGAGCATATGACAAACCAAGCATCCCATCCACCCGTACCTCCAACCACCGTCTGCCCCACCTGCGACAGAGATTGTAGATCCCGCATTGGTCTCATAAGTCACCTTAGAACTCATTTTAGTATGGAAGCAAGCCATCCTCGACTCTGGGGGACTGCCTAAGAAGATTCACAGAGTCAAACCTTTCAGCCAATGTTCCAGACTCCTCCATCACCATCCCTGGTATCTCCTGTCTCACCGACAGGACAGACCCACCAGGGGTGGCAGCACAGTGGTATACAGTCAGGAGAGAGTGGTTGGGAAGTCCTCAACATTGACTCTGGACCCCATGGAGTCTCATAGCTTCAGGTCAAGCATGGACAAGGAGACCTTGTGCTGATTACTACCTACCACCCTCAGCTGATGAATCAGTACACCTCCATGTTGAAAACCACTTGAAAGAAGCACTGAGGGAAGCAAGGGCACAGAATGTTCTCTGGGTGGGGGACTTCAATGTCCATCACCAAGCATGGCTCGGTAGCACCACCACTGACCGAGTTGGCTGAGTCCTGAAGCCACAGCTGCCAGACTGCAGCATGTGGTGAAAGAACCAACAGAAGGGAAAAACCTACTTGACCTTGTCCTCACCAATCTACCTGCATCTGTCCATGACAGCACTGGTAGGAGTGGCCACCGCAAGGTCCTAGTGGAGACGAAATCCCATCTTCACACTGAGGACAACCCAATCATGTTGTGTGGCACTACCTCTGTGCTAAATGGGATAGATTCAGAGCAGATCTAGCAGTTCAAAACCGGGCATTCGTGAGGCTTTGTGGGCCATTATCAGCAGCAGAATTATATTCCACCACAATCTGTAACCTCATGGTCCAGCATATCCTCCACTCTAACATTACCATCAAGCCAGGGGACCAACCCTGGTTCAATGAGGGGTGCAGAAGAGCATACAGGAGAGAGTACCAGGTGTACCTAAAATGAGATGCCAACCTGGAGATGATGCAACACCGGACTACGTGCATGCTAAACTGTGGAAACAGCACGCTATAGGCAGAGATAAGCGATCCCACAACCAACGGATCACATCAAAGCTTGCAATCTTGCCACAGCCATTTGTGAATGATGGTGGACCATTAAACAACTAACAGAAGGAGGAGCCACCATGAATATCCCCATCCTCAATGATGGCAGAGCCCAACACGTGAATGCAAAAGACAAGGCTGAAGTGTTTGTTACCATCTTCATCCAGAAGTACCAAGTGGATGATCCATCTTGGCCTCCTCCTCAGGTCCTCGCCATCACAGAACGCAATCTTCAGCCAGTTCCATTCAGTCCACGCAATATCAAGAAATGGCTGAGCGCATGGAATACAGCAAAAGTTCTTGGACCCTACAACATCCCGACCGTCATTCTGAAGAATTTTGCTCCAGAACTAAATGTGCCTCTGGCCAAGCTGTTCCAGTACAGTTACAACACTGGCATCTACCTGACAATGTGAAAAACTGCCCAGGTATGTCCTATCCACAAAAAGCAGGACAAATCCAATCCTGTCAATTACCGCCCCATCAGTCTACTCTCAATCATCAAAAGGTGATGGAAGATGTTATCAATAGTGCTATCAAGCAGAACTTACTCACCAATAACCTGCTCACCGATGCTCAGTTTTGGTTTCGAGGACCACTCGGTTTCAGACTTCATTACAACCTTGGTCCAAACTTGGAAAAAAGAGCTGAATTCCAGAGGTGAGTTGAGAGTGACACTACCCTTGACATCAAGACAGCATTTGACCAAGTGTGGCATCAAGAAGCCCTAGTACAACTGAAATCAATGGGAATCAATGGGGAAACACGCCACTGGCTGGAGTCATACCTAGCACAAAGGAAGATGGTTGTGGTCGGTGGAAGCCAATCATCTCAGCCCCAGGATATCGCTGCAGGAGTTCCTCAGGGCTGTGTCCTTGGCCCAACCATCTTCAGCTGCTTCATCAATAACCTTCCCTCTATCATAAAGTCAGAAGAGGGGGTGCACAGTGTTCAGTTCCATTTGCAACTGCTCAGATAATGAAACAGTTTAGGCCTGCATGCAGCAAGACCTGGACAACATTCAGGCTTGGGCTGATAAGTGGCAAGTAACATTCGCGCCACAAAAGTACCAGGCAATGACTATCTCCGACAAGCGAGAGTCTAACCACTGCCCCTTGATGTAAAAAGGCACTACCATCATTGAAGTCCCCACCATCAACAACCTGGGCATCACCATTGACCAGAAACTTAACTGGACCAGCCACATAAATACTGTGGCTACAAGAGCAGATCAGAGGCTGGGTATTCTGCGGCAAGTGATGAGGGGTGATCTTATAGAAACATTTAAAATTATGAAAGGGATAGACAAGATAGAGGCAGAGAGGTTGTTTCCATTGGTGGAGGAGACTAGAACTAGGGGGCACAGCCTCAAAATACGGAGGAGCCAATTTAAAACCGAGTTGAGAAAGAATTTCTTCTCCCAGAGGGTTGTGAATCTGTGGAATTCTCTGCACAAGGAAGCAGTTGAGGCTGGCTCATTGAATGTATTCAAATCAAAGATAGATAGATTTTTAAGCAATAAGGAAATTAAGGGTTATGGGGAGAGGGCGGGTAAGTGGAGCTGAGTCCATGATCAGATCAGCCATGATCTTATTGAATGGCGGAGCAGGCTCGAGGGGCTAGATGGCCTACTCCTGTTCCTAATTCCTATGTTCCTAAGTGTCTCACCTCCTGACTCCTGAAAGCCATTCCACGACCTTAAAGGCACAAGTCAAGAGTGTGATGGAATACTCTCCACTTGCCTGGATGAGTGCAGCTCCAACAACACTCAAGAAGCTCAACACCATCCAGGACAAAGCAGCCCGCTTGATTGGCACCCCATCTACCACCTTAAACATTCACTCTCTCTGCCACCGGCGCACCGTGGCTGCAGTGTGTACCATTTAAAAGAGGCACTGCAGCAACTCGCCAAGAGTTCTTCGATAACACCTTCCCAACCTGTGACCTCTGTCACCTAGAAGGATAAGGCAACAGGTGCATGGGAACACCGTTACCTGCAAGTTCCCCTTCAAGTTACACATCATCCTGACTTGGAAATATATCTCCGTTCCTTTATCGTCGCTGAGTCAAAATCCTGGAATTCTCTCCCTAACAGCACTGTTGGAGTTCCTTCACCACATGGACTGCAGCAGTTCACCACCAGCTTCTCAAGGGCAACTAGGGATGGGAAATAAATGTCCTTGCCAGTGACGCTCACATCTCAGGAACAAATAATAAGATATTGCCCAGTAAACTCGCCACAGAAAGTTAATTTGGTAATTTAGAGTGCAACTACCTTTTTATTGATGTGATATCTGTTAATGCAATGCCAACCAACCTCTCTTGTCCAGAATGGGAACAATTTTAAGTGTTAAATTTCATTCCTGCAAATAGTCAATTGCTGTTAGAGACTTCAAAAATGACATTTTAAATTTTGAAATAATTTTCTTATTTTTCCTGTCTCTTATTTCTCTCTCTCTCTTAAACCATAAAAACATAAGAAATAGGAACAGGAGTAGGCCATATGGCCTCCCCGAGCCTGCACCGCCATTCAATAAGAGCATGGCTGATCTGATCTTGGCCTCAACTCCATCTTCCTGCCTGCTCCCCAAAACCTTTGACTGCCCTGCAGTTCAAAAATCTGTCTATTTCCACCTTAAATATATTCAATGACCCAGCCTCCACAGCTCTCTGGGGCAGAGAATTCCAAAGTTTCACGACCCTCAGAGAAGAAATTGTTCCTTTCAATGTTTCTTTCTCTTTTTGTATCTTATTTCACTCTAAATCACCCTCCTTCTCCATTGTTCATCTGTTTCTTTCTCAATCCTTAAACCTCATATGTTAAGGAGATCGAAGTGATTATCTGCACGAACATTGTTTCCTTCTGCTCATGTGCGCAGTTGGGCCCACTCCTATTTACACATGCGCACCCTATCCCCTTCTGCGCATGCGCAGTACCCACAGTTGCGGCTGCAGTGCAGCCACGTTTTCTTCAGCTCTGTGGAACAAGACCTCTCACAAGGCCGGGGTAGAAGAGAGGATTGATCAGAGAGAGAAAGAGGATTGGAGGAAGAGAGGGGTGGATCAGAGGGAGAAAGAAGGGGTCGGAAGAGGGAGATCAGAGGGAGGGGGAGAGAGGCAGAGATCAGAGGGAGAGCGGTGATCGGAGGGGGAGAGAGTGGGGGAGATTGGAGGGAAAGAAAGGGGTGATCGGAGGGAGAGAGAGAGAGGCAGATCAGGAGGAGGGGGAGTGAGGGGTGATCGAAGGGGGAGAGGAAGGGGTGATCAAAGGGAGAGGGGGGATCAGAGGAGGAGATCAGAGGGAGAGAGAGCGGGGCGAAAGGGGAGTTCGGAGGGGGGAGAGAGAGGGTGAGATCGGGGAATCGGAGTGGGTGGAGGAGGTCAGGAACTCGGTGGTGGGGGTAAAGAGTACAGAGCACAGTGAGGAAGGTGGAAGAACATGATCCAGTTCTAAAGGGGAAGTTGAGAATAAAAATATGATCCAGATGGTAAGACTGGACGAAATCCGTAAGTCGTGACACTGTCACGATTCACTTCGTACCCAATAAACCTGTTAACAATCCGTGACCCACACACAATGGCTCCTCTATGCTCGATGGCAGGAGAGGTGGGGGTGGGGGTAGGAGAAGGTCAGGAACTTGTTGGGGGATAAGGTCATGAATACATGGAGGAGGAACATGGGCAGGGGAGAAGGTCAGAAACCAGGGGGAGAGGGATTAGTGGAGGAAGAAGGTCAGGAACTTGTGCTGGGGGGAAAGGTCAGGCACATGGGTGGGGGGAGTAGCTCAGGAACTTGAGTGGTGGTGGGGGCAGGAACTTCTTTGGGGAGTAGGAGAATGTCTTAATCCACGAGAGTGAGCCCTGTCTGTTCCAGGTGAGCTATGTTCTGTCTGGAGTCGGCAGTCAGAATGACTTGAATTACACTTTGCAAAGAGAAACTGCTGGGTGTATCTTATTCTCCACAGGGACCAATTAGCAATCAGGACTTATCATCAAAGGACCCAATCAGACCTTTAGGTGTTACAAATAAACGTGTCCTAAGGAGATACACTGTTGGTCCTGACATTAACTATGGCCCCAGATGCCCCATTACCCTCATATTGCTATTATCAGCTTGAACTTCCAGCAAGTAATGGTGCAATAAGTTTGCAAGCTGAAGGGTGCAGGAAAAAGTCTGACTAATTGCTATTCCCCACTTCAGCAAGATCCGGCCCTTTAACTTTCAATCACAGCACTTGGCAGTATTGGTGAAATGCAGTTAGGCTTGCCTATACATTGACCCGGATTTTCCGGGGTCTGTGACCCTGTACACTGTGCCTACATGGTCATAAGTGCCCCACAAGTTTCAGGTTTCTACATGTGATGCACATGCGTGAGAAAGTTTCAGCTTGCCCGATCACACAAATCCAAAGGAAATGGGCATTCCAATGACTATTTGCCAACTACTGCTCAGCGAACGTGCAAAAACTCTTACACCTGGTAAAAAGCAGGCGTAAGGCCTTTTTTTTAAAACCAGCGTAAGGGTTTAAATAAATATTAAAATAAAATCTTTAAAACTAGTTTAGGTTATTTTTGGCCTCTTTAAAATTGTTTAAATTTAATTTCAAAAAATTAGTTTTGTTTATTAATTTTTAACATATGATGATTTATTTCTATTTAGGTTGGGTGAAAATATATTTTTTATGTGTTTCCTATTATGCTTATGGGGATTCCATACGTAAATGGAATCTCCATAAGCATAATGGTAATCCTCCTTTTTGATTGGTTGGGCCGGCCCACGTGATACCAGGGACGCTTGTGAACTGCATGCACCCCTGGGATGCGTGGTCTTTTAAACTCAGGCATACGCCTGCATTCCCTGGAGATCGAATCTTCGTAGGTCCGGAGCCATCAGGTAAGTGCGGATTTCACTTGTTCGTAGGCATGTGCCCGCAGGAAGCCTTCGACCGTAATTTCAGGTCCTATATATATATATATAGCAAAATCCCCAGTTTAGCTTCATTCTAGTCAGACTAAAACTGTAAATTGTATGAATATAGTCCCGAAGGAAAACCCACTGTGTAACATATTGAAAGATCTTCACAATTTATAAAAAGCAAAAAAACATTGCAGACGCTGAAAATCTGAAACAGAAACAAAAATAAATGTTAGAAACACTTAGGAGGTCAGTCAGCATCTGTGGCGAGAACAGACCAGTTAACGTTACAGGAGTGAAGCCTTCATTCAAAATTTAGATTTTGGATAAACTCACTACCTTTTATCCTTTGTTCTATATTTTTCAACAGTTCTGTGTAATGCAAGGTACACTCGATGAAACTGCAGATAAAAATAAAGCACGAGTTACTAATTGTCACATTGGAACTAAATGCATGTCTGAGGCACGGCAATAGACACGGTTATATAAAATGACTAAACCAGTTGGAGGGGTGATTGTGTCAGTTATCGAATGTAACCTGCGGTCGTTTCAGTACTTAGTTCGAAATCCCCATGCATGTCATTTCAATAATGGTACTGCACCCAACACTGACTCTACCGGATTTATACTAAGGAATCCGATTCAAAAATAGTTTCTAGCACCATTTTGATTTCTAAAAATAAAAACTAGATTGTTACAAGTTGGGATTCATTTTATAACATGCAAATACTTATCGAGGCAAATTCTGATACATTTCGATTAACCGCAACACATTTTCGACCGCGATGTCAGACCTATTCAGCATATTAATTAGAAACAATCTCAAAAAGCTAGGACGCAGGCCCTTAAAGTGTTGAATAGTAGCGATGGGTGGAGGATCACCATTGAAAAATCGAGAGAACGAGCCATGCGTTCTAATGGATGTTAAATGTTTTTAGTCTTGTAAGGAACTGTTGCACGGTATCCTTTAGTGGAACTTTTGCAGAAAGCACTCTAAGTCGCGAATGAATCAACGGCCTTCATTTCAATGTACTTTATATGTGCTCTACCTAGAAGTATTAGAACCGCTGCATTGTAACGCCTACATCCACCAGCTAAAAACTATCCAGGGGATGGGAGGAAGTGTGAACTGCATTGACCTTTGTGCAAAGCCTCGCATCTCCCCGATTGCGCTCTTCTTGCTCTAAAACACTGATGTCCTCAAATATGTTCCGTGAGAAGAACACACGAAACACGGAACTCCTTTCCGAGCACAACTCACTTCATTTCTCCAGCTAAAATACAATAACCTAAACAGTTGCAACATTATTTATGAGGTGACACGTCTGATGATTTTTGTCACCTTAATGTTGAAGAGGAGTAACCTTTACCTCAGGGCAAATCAGTTTGCGGATACTGGCCGCCAGTGTGTGGAACTTGCCCTTGTTCCTGCTGCCTCTTGTAGTGGCGGCACTCGGTGGGCGGGACGCGATGTCCGGAGAAACGGTGTCCGTTGCAGACAGCGCGGGCTCCAGCTCCCCGACACTCCCGCGCACTGAACTGGCCAGCGGGCACTCGGCGGCGATCTGCGGCTCAGCCACTCTATCACTGAACATACTTTCGAGCAGACTGCTCCTTCCCACTGTCGCTCCTTCACGCTCTCCCTCCTCTCGGCACCAAGGCGGCAATAAAGTTCATGTGTCGCTATCACACGCCACCGACTCTATCGGTCGCTGACCACAAATACCTTTGCACAGCCAAGCATTTCCCGCCGTTTAAAGACAGTTGGTCATCGACATTGTAATCGCCTGTCGAAACATTCCTAAAACATGCGGTAGTACCGAGCGCTCTGACATGTGGTGTGACAGGACGATCGCATGTATGGGCTCTGCCTGCACGCTGAGCGAAGATGCTGCCTAATGGCACGGCTGAGATTCTCACACCAGCAGAGAGAAAAGCCAAGCTACTATTTACAGGCAATCTTTAACCAATCCGAGTCCATTTACATTTGGCAGAAGCCTCTTCCACCTTTTATCCTACGATTGAAACATCCAGACAATACTTCATTTACACTGAATTTGGGAAGCGGTAAAGTGATCTTTATAAATAAAGCCTATAAGTCTTCTAAATTAGTTTGTCTGCAATACCAATCAAATAGACATTGAAGTTGAATATGATTTATTACAGGATCTCGAAAAGATTTTCCAGGACTAATGGTAAACCCTGCAGGATTCTTCTTGTGCGGAACCCGATGTAGTATTTAGTGAAGACACACCACACTGTCAAATCTGCAGACTGGTAAGAATCAGCTAGCAGTTAAACGTGTCCAATCACAACTATCGCTCGCCACAGATAAAGAGTTTTTAGTTTATCATTTAAGTACAATGGGCATTTATCATAGCAAGTTGCGTTGCTTCAGATGACTCATGTGTACCCTTATATAAGGACTGGAATATCATCACATGTAATACTCTAATGCAATACAGATGGAGCATCGAAAATCCGGAGTTCTGGAATCCGGAACGTTCCGCAATCCGGAATGTGCCGGAATCTGGAACGATCGGTGACAAGGTTGTCCGGAATCTGCTAAATGTTCTGGAATCCGGACCTGCCGACGTTGCTGACTTCGGGGCCCCGCTGCTGCCCTACATCCAACATCGCCTTGCCGCTGCTTGTCTCACCCGTTCATCCCGCCGCCGCTGCCTTTACCTCAGGGCCTCCTCGTCAGCCAGCCTGATGACCTCCTAGGCGGGCCCCACCTGAACATCTCCTCGGCAGGGCCCCGCCCGAACACCACCTCGGCGGGGCCTGCTCGCCCAAACACCACCTCGGCAAGGCCTTTCTCCTCCTCGGCGGGACCCCCTCCCCCCATCTTTCTGATGTTCCAAAATCCGGAAATACCCGAACCTGGGCTTGGGTGTTTCCGGATTCGTGACATCAGAAACACGTCCGAAAGTCCGTAAAAACACGAAGTGCGGAACGGCCTCGGTCCCGAAGACCTGTACAAGAAATATATCCCTTAAGGATACGTTTTGCAGCTGTTTGCCAGCAATAAAATAATAAGCACACACAAAAATAAAGCAAACACACAAAACGCTTGCTGCACAGACTAGATGAGTCTTTCCACCTTCTGGTCAAAGACACAATTTTTCTTCTTCAAAAAGATTAATCCAGCTACATTAAAATGATGAATTGCCTGAAAGGATGGTGGAGGCAGACTCAATCACTACTTTCAAAAGGGAGTTGGGTAAGTACCTGAAAAAAAAGCAGAGCTACAGAGAAAGGGTGTGGGAGTGGGTCTAGCTGAGATGCTCCTGCAGAGAGCTGGCACAGGTTTAAAGGGCCGAATGGCCTTCTTCTGTAACCATTCTATGATTCTATGATGCTTAATCATTGCTTGGAAAATAAAATGTAAAACCATATTTTTTTTAAAGAAAATAATACTACAACAACACAGACACATTGTACCTAGAAAGCAAAGAGTGTAACATTTATTTTTGTAACTGCACTTTTGCTTGTTAAATCCTCTGGATGGTCTAACTGATGACCATACTATTCTATTGTAGCCCTCTTTGTAGTAGTGTCTATTCAGTATGATTGCATCGTGCCACCTCTATTTTAGCAAAGTATCCGGCTCTTAACTGGAAGGCAGTGCAAAGTCCAGCTGCCAGCATTGTTGCCTCACACATAATCTGAGTTGAGTTCATGCACTCCTCCAGCAGCCAAAGCCCTGGCTGCAGATACCAGCATGTTGTGTTCCATGCTGCCCCAACTGGTCTCATACTGCATGATTTGAAATGAGACACTGCCATCCCTATTTGCTCTAGTTTAAGGTTGTTGTCAGCTGAATTCCATTATACACCTTCCTTTTATGACGTACCCAGACAAAAGTCCGGACTAACCCAGGATATGGGGTGCAGAGGCCGATAAATCCCCAGGGCCTGAGAGTCTGCATTCCAGAGTACTTAAGGAAATGGCCCTAGAAATAGTGGATGCATTAGTGAGCATTTTCCAACAGTCTATCGACTCTGGATCTGTTCCTATGGACTGGAGGGTAGCTAATGTAACACCATTTTTTTAAAAAGGAGGGAGAGAGAAAACGGGGAATTATAGACCGGTTAGCTTGACATCAGTAATGGGGAAAATGTTGGAATCAATTATTAAAGATGAGATAGCAGCACATTTGGAAAGCAGTGACAGGATCAGTCCAAGTCAGCATGAATTTATGAAAGGGAAATCATGCTTGACAAATTTTCTACAATTTTTTGAGGATGTAACTAGTAGAGTGGACAAGGGAGAACCAGTGGATGTGGTGTATTTGGACTTTCAAAAGGCTTTTGACAAGGTCCCACACAAGAGATTAGTGTGCAAAATTAAAGCACATGGTGTTGGGGGTAATGTACTGAAGTGGATAGAAAACTGGTTGGCAGACAGGAAGCAGAGAGTAGGGATAAACGGGTCCTTCTCACAATGGCAGGCAGTGACTAGTGGGGTGCCGCAGGGCTCAGTGCTGGGACCCCAGCTATTTACAATATACATCAATGATTTTGATGAAGGAATTGAGTGTAATAAATTGAGTTTTCAGACGACACTAAGCTGGGTGGCAGTGTGAGCTGTGAGGAGGATGCTAAGAGGCTGCAGGGTGACTTGGACAGGTTAGGTGATTGGGCAAATGCATGGCAGATGCAGTATAATGTGGATAAATGTGAGGTTATCTACTTTGGTGGCAAAAACATGAAGGCAGAATATTATCTGAATGGCGGCAGATTAGGAAAAGGGGTGGTGCAACGAGACCTGGGTGTCATGGTACATCAGTCATTGAACGTTGGCATGCAGGTACAGTAGGCGGTGAAGAATGCAAATGGCATGTTGGCCTTCATAGCTAGGGGATTTGAGTATAGGAGCAGGGAGGTCTTATTGCGGTTGTACAGGGCCTTGCTGAGGCTTCACCTGGAATATTGTGTTCAGTTTTGGTCTCCTAATCTGAGGAAGGACGTTCTTGCTATTGAGGGAGTGCAGCGAAGGTTCACCAGACTGATTCCCGGCATGGTGGGACTGACATATGAGGACAGACTGGATCGACTGGGCCTGTAATCACTGAAGTTTAGAAGAATGAGAGGAGTTCTCATAGAAACATATAAAATTCTGACGGTACTGGACAGGTTAGAGGTAGGAAGAATGTTCCTGATGTTGGGGAAATCCAGAACCAGGGGTCACAGTCTAAGGATAAGAGGTAAGCCATTTAGGACCGAGATGAGGAGAAACTTCTTCACTCAGAGTGTTGTTAACCTCTGGAATTCTCTGCCGCAGAGAGTTGTTGATACCAGTTCATTAGATATATTCAAGAAGGAGTTAGATATGGCCCTGACGGCTAAAGGGATCAAGGGGTATGGAGAGAAAGCAGGAAAGGAGTACTGAGGTGAATGATCAGGCATGATCTTATTGAATGGTGGTGCAGGCTCGAAGGACTGAATGGCCTACTCCTGCACCTATTTTCTATGTTTCTATGTTTCCTCAGAGGAGCCTCCAACCTCTGAGGGCGCAGATTCACCAGACATAAGAGCACCCAGCACCAACACAGATACGTACACCTCGGTGGTGCCACATGAGATAGAATAGTGTTGTCTCCTGGTATCTCACATCTCACAAGTGAGCAAAAGCAAATAGTGGAGACATGGACAGCAGTGGAGACTCCTCGCTTGAGGACACATCACTCCTAGCTCTGCTCAGCTGCATGCAGACGCTGAGCCTCAGGGCCCATCCAGAAAGATGGTGTTCCTGGAGATGTAGCAAGAAGTGCAGGAGGCTTTGACTGATTTTGTGAGTTGCATGTCTGCAAATGTATAGCAAATGGAGGAGTCCATCTCCAACATGAGCACCACTATGTCGCAGGTGATGATGACTGTATGCTCTTCAATGGAAAGGATGGCTACTTGCATGGGGAAGCTAATGCGCTGCTCACAGGAGCGCATGGTTGCTATGAAGAATAGATGGCAGAGACTCATAGACCTCCTCTCTAGGAAGGATGTCAATGTAGACATGGGTGTGCAGCAAGGTGCTCTCCAGCTCCTTGCGAGCTGAGAAGTGTGGGAGGCCCATGAGAGGGATGATGGTAAGAGGCGACATGGAAGTGGGCATTCCTCTCCAAGTGCTCATACTTTTCCCCCTTTGTCACCACCTCAGTCAGAGCCCCAGATGGCTCCTCATCGCGATAGCCAAGTCTACCCCCGCACAGTCATAGGAGGAGCAGACTTTGGTGGGGTAATCATAGGCTCCAAGGACATCCGCCAAAAGTGTCTAAGCAGTCACAGCAGGGATTTAGGAGGTTGCCTCTACCACTGCTGAAGCCACAACGGTAGCACCTCAGAGAAGCACATGCAAGAGAAACACAAATTGATTCATAGGGTAGCCACTTGGGTGTTTATGAAATGATACTGTAAAGTTACTGTAATGTCACACATAAAACTATTTATTTTCATCACTTTCCAGTCATGGACAAATTTGTGGGCAGCTGTGCAAGTGGCTTAATGAGTTCGAGTGAATGGTGAGACATAATGTTACCTTCAGCAATGGTGGTCAGTGTGAAAAGAATGGCTTATCATTGTAGGGATGCTTTATGGTGTTGCTGTGGTGTAGTGCCAACCTGGTGCAGCATGTTGCAGCCATATAGTTGTAATGCATAATATAAGTAAATCTGGCCAGGATGAGGCCATTCTGGTCTCCCCAGCAGCAATGTGCTCAGGTCCTGGTGGGATTTGGGCCTGTAGGATGATGGTATCTCCCTGGATTAATTTGTAGCGGGCAAAAACAATTAGTTAACATTACTGGCTGCTTCTCAGAGTGTGACACTTGAAAATAATGACAAGACACCAATAAGTATAGTTCCCACTGTGCGTGGCAGTCTTTACCGAGTACTGATCAATCCGTTATCAACATTACACCGATCAGTCTGTCCCTTGAGCTGCTAAGCTACGTTATAGTTACCAGTTCCTCAGTTCCCTGCATGCTCATGATCGTCCCAGTGGTCCGCTGACGTGTTATGATGGGCATCTTCTGATGACTGACCGGGTCACCCTTCCTTGACTGCAGCTGTGTTCCCACTCAGCTTTGCTGAGTCTCTGCCTCAGTTTCACGTGCACTGATGGTCGACCCAGTGGTCTGACAGTTTCGTAGAGCACAACTTCTGATGACTGACCATGTCACCTTTCTCTGACGAACTGCAGCCTGCTGTCCCCCGTCGCCTGTGTGTTTTATCCCTACCTTTTCTCAGCTGTTGTTTCCATGGCTACCTGTCACTCATCGAATCCTTCCATTGATCCATCGATGATCTATCTTTTTTGTGAGCACACATTTAGCACTTCAGAAACTGGCCTATTGTCTAGTCGAGCACTATCATGGACCTCACTGGGTTCAGTATCGGTGATTATATTTCTACAAAGGGTTAGTATCGTTTCCATTGTGTATCTCCAGATTAAAGTTTGTGTGGTTTTACATTTCTACAAAAGGTTTCTTACAGTCCTATTGTATTGGGATTAACATTAAGCATTTTAAACAGGAGTCTCCAAGAGTTCTTACATCATACAGGAAGTCAGAATTTACAGCTGTCATGCTTTATGCATTTTATACAGAATGTTTAAAAAGGTTAATCACACAGTTTGATTTTCTGGGCCTTACACTCGGTTCAAGCCCTACAATAAGGTTTTAGATACAATAATCAGGGAAAAAATTAACAGGTATTTGGAGAGGTTTAAGTTAATTAAGGATAGCCAGCACTGATTTATAAAAGGCAGAACGTATTTGACTAATCTAATTGAATTATTGAATGTTCTTGAAGGGAATGCAGTAGATGTTGTCTATATGTATTTTAGGAAGGCATTTGACAAAGTGGCTTAAGGACAGAAAACAGCAAAATGTGGTGAATGGATGTTGTTCATATTGGAGGATGGTGGACAGTGGTGTTCCGCAGGGTCAGTGCTCGGACCACTACTTTTTTTGCTATCTATAAATGACCTGGATATTAGAATACAGAGTAAAATTTCAAAATTTGCTGATGATACCAAACTTGGAGGTGTGGCAAACAGTATGGATGATACCAATCAGGACAAAAATAGGCTGGCAGAATGGGCAGACAAGTGACGGATGGAATTTAATAAAGAGAAGTGTGAAGTGATGCATTTTGGCAGAAGGGATAGGAGAGGCATATAGACTTAATGACATGGTTCTAAAGAGCGTGCAGGGACAGAGGGACCTGGGGGTTCATTTGCATAGATTTTTGAAGGTGGCAGGTTATATTGAGATAGCAGTTAGCAAAGCATATGAGATCCTGGGCTTCATAAATAGAGGTACTGAGTACAAAAGCTGGGAAGTTATACTGAACCATTATAAAGCTCTGATTAGGCCACAACTAGAGTATTGCGTCCAGTTCTGGTCACCACACTTTAGGAAGGAGGTGAAAGTCCTTGAGAGGGCGCAGAGGAGATTCACCAGAATGGTTCCAGGGATGAGGGATTTTAGCTGCAAGGTTAGAAACATAGAAACATAGAAAATAGGTGCAGGAGTAGGCCATTCGGCCCTTCGAACCTGCACCATCATTCAATATGATCATGGCTGATCATTCCCTCAGGACCCCTTTCCTGCTTTCTCTCCATACCCCTTGATCCCTTTAGCCATAAGGGCCACATCTAATTCCCTTTTGAATATATCTAACGAACTGACCTCAACAACTTTCTGTGGTAGAGAATTCCACAGGTTCACAACTCTCTGAGTGAAGAAGTTTCTCCTCATCTTGGTGCTATATGGCTTACCCCTTATCCTTAGACTGTGACCCCTGGTTCTAGACTTCCCCAACATCGGGAACATTCTTCCTGCATCTAACCTGTCTAATCCCATCAGAATTTTATATGTTTCTATGAGATAGATCCCCTCTAATTCTTCTAAATTCCAGTGAATATAAGCCTAGTCGATCCAGTCTTCATATGTCGGTCCTGCCATCCCGGGAATCAGTCTGGTGAACCTTCGCTGCACTCCCTCAAAAGCAAGAATGTCTTTCTTCAGATTAGGAGACCAAAACTGTACACAATATTCAAGGTGTGGCCTCACCAAGGCCCTGTACAACTGCAGTAAGACCTCCCTGCTCCTATACTCAAATCTTCTCGCTATGAAGACCAACATGCCATTTGCCTTCGTTACTGCTTGCTGTACCTGCATGCCTACCTTCAAAAACTAAATACCATGACACCCAGGTCTCGTTGCACCCCCCCTTTTAATAATCTGCCACAATTCAGATAATAATCTGCTTTCCTGTTTTTGCAACCAAAGTGGATAACCTCACACTTATCCACATTATACTGTATTTGCCATGCATTTGTCCATTCACCTAATCTGTCCAAGTCCCCCTGCAGCCTCCTAGCCTCCTCCTCGCAGCTCGCACTGCCACCCAGCTTAGTGTCATCTGCAAACTTGCACATTACTTTCAATTCCTTCGTCTAAATCATTAATGTATATTGTAACTAGCTGGGGTCACAGCACTGAACCCTGCGGGACCCCACTAATCACTGCCTGCCATTCTGAAAAGGACCCATTTATTCCCATTTTTTGCTTTCTGTCTGCCAACCAGTTCTCTATCCATGTCAATACATTACCCCCAATACCATGTGCTTTAATTTTGCACATTAATCTCTTATGTGGGACCTTATCAAAAGCCTTTGAAAGTCCAAATACACCACATCCACTGGTTCTCCCTTATCCACTCTACTCGTTACATCCTCAAAAAACTCTAGGAGATTGGTCAAGTATGATTTCCCTTTGATAAATCCATGTTGACTTGGACTGATCCTGCCACTGCTTTACAAGTGCGCTGCTATTACATCTTTAATAATTGATTCCAACATTTTCCCCACTACCGATGTCAGGCTAACCAGTTTATAATTCCCCGTTTTCTCTCTCCCACCTTTTTAAAAAAGTTGTGTTACATTAGCTACCCTCCAATCCATAGGAACTGATCCAGAGTCCATGGAATGTTGGAAAATGATCACCAATGCATCCACTATTTCTAGGGCCACTTCCTTAATTACTCTGGGATGCAGACTATCAGTCCCTGGAGATTTATCGGCCTTCAGTCCCTTCAATTTCCCTAACACCATTTCCTGACTAATAAGGATTTCCCTCAGTTCCCCCTTCTCACTTGACCCTCGGTCCCCTAGTACTTTCGGGAGGTTAGTCGTGTCTTCGTAAGTGAAGACAGAACCAAAGTATTTGTTCAATTGGTCTGCCATTTTCTTGTTCCCCATTATGAATTCCCTTGATTCTGACTGCAAGGGACCTACATTAGTCTTCACTAATCTTTTTCTCTTCACATATCTATAGAAGTTTTTGCAGTCAGTTTTTATGTTCCCTGCAAGCTTACTCTCATACTCTATTTTCCCCCTCCTAATTAAACCCTTAGTCTTCCTCTGTTGAATTCTAAATTTCTCCAAGTCCTCAGGTTTGCTGCTTTTTCTGGCCAATTTATATGCCTCTTCCTTGGATTTAACACTTTCCCTAATTTCCTTTGTTAGCCACGGTTGAGCCACCTTCCCTTTTTTGTTCTTACGCCACACACGGATGTATAATTGTTGTAGTACATCCATGTGATATTTAAATGTCTGCCATTGCCTATCCACCATCAAACCTTTAAAGAACTCATGCTAAGAGTGGAAGCATGTCTTCCTTGATTCCGAGGGACTGCCTATGATGATGATGAGTTAAGTATCATTCTCCAGTCTATCCTAACCAATTCACGTCTTATACCGTCGAAGTTTCCTTTCTTTAAGTTCAGAGACCCTAGTCTCTGAATTAACTGTGTCCCTCTCCATCTTAATGAAGAATTATGCCATATTATGGTCACTCTTCCCCAAGGGGCCCCGCACGACCAGATTGCTAATTAATCCTCTCTTGTTACACATCACCCAGTCTAGGATGGCTTGCTCTCTCGTTAGTTGCTCAACATATTGGTCTAGAAAACCATCCCTTATACACTCCAGGAAATCCTCCTCCATAGTATTGCTACCAGTTTGGTTAGTCCAATCAATATGCAGATTAAAGTCACCCATGATAACTGCTGTACCCTTATTGCACGTGTCCCTAATTTCCTGTTTGATGTCATCCCCAACCTCCCTACTACTGTTTGGTGGTCTGTACACAACTCCCACTAATATTTTCTGCACTTTGGTGTTTCGCAGTTCTACCCATATTGATTCCACATCATCCACGCTAATGTCCTTCCTTACTATTGCGTTAATCTCCTCTTTAACCAGTAACGCTACCCCATCTCCTTTTCCTTCCTGTCTGTCCTTCCTGAATACCCTTGGACGTTGAGTTCCCAGCCTTGGTTACCTTGGAGCCATGTCTCTGTATTCCCAATGACATCATATCAGTTAACAACTACCTGCGCAGTCAATTCATCCACCTTATTATGAATGCTCCTCGCATTGAGACTCAGAGCCTTCAGGCTTGTTTTTTTAACACTCTTTGTACTTTTAGAATTATATTGTAATGTGGCACTTATTTTTTTGCCCTTGATTTGTCTGCCCTCCACTCTTGCTTTTCTCCTTCCTACCTTTTGCTTCTGCCCCCTTTTTACTTTCCTCTGCTTCCTTGCATAGATTCCCATCCCGCTGCCATTTTAGTTTTAACCTTCCCCAACAGCACTGAGATTACTACCTTTGAGGTCCTACTTTTTAATTTAACTCCTAGCTCCCTAAATTCAGCTTGTAGGACATCATCCCATGTTTTACCTATATCATTGGTACCTATATGTACCACGACAGCTAGCTGTTCACCCTCCCCCTCCATAATGAGATGCAGCCACTCCGAGACATCCTTGACCCTTATACCATCCTGGAGTCTCGTTTGTGGCCGCATATTCCCCTTACAATAGAATCTCCTCTAGGTCTTCCACTCTTTTTTCTGCCCTCCTGTGCAGCAGAGCCACCAATGGTGCCATGAACTTGGCTGCTGCTGCCTTCCCCTGATGAGTCATCTCCCCCAACAATACCCAAGGTGGTGTATCTGTTTTGGAGGGAGATGACCGCAGGGACCCCTGCACTACCTACCTTCCACTACTCTTCCTGATGGTCACCCATTCCCTATCTGCCTGTGTAACCTTTCCCTGCGGTGTGACCAACTCACTACACGTGCTTTTCACAACATCCTCAGCACCATGGATGCTCCATAGTGAATCCATCTGCAGCTCCAGTGCCGCAGTGCGGTCTGTCAGGAGCTGCAGCTGGATACACTCCCTGCACATGTAGTTGTCAAGGACACTGGAAGCATCCCTGACTTCCCACATAGTATGACACGGGTCTGGGCTCTCCTGCGATGACTTAACCCTTAAATTAACCGAATTGATAACAACGCCAAAGGTTTCTTACTGATCAAAAAAGAAAAAGATTAAATACTCACCAATCCACCAGCCAATCACTTACCCTCTTAGCTTTGATGTCACACTTCGATTTATTTTTACTCCTTTGTTTACCTTCTGCCCCTGCACCAGCTGGCTCCTCCGACTTGGTCACCTTGAAACCACGTCTCTGTAATGGATGCTTTCATGTGATGTCACGCGTTGATTTATTTTTACTTCCTTCCCCTCACAAGTCTGTTTGCGCTGCTCCCAGTTAGCTCTTTTATCTCCCCTCTGATCTCACGCTGTTTGATTCTCCCGGCTCTCGCTCCTTTATCTCCCCGCCGATCTTGCGCGATTGGAGAAGCTGAGGTTGTTCTCCTTGAAGCAAAGGAGGATGAGGAGAGATTTGATAGAGGTGTACAAGTTTATGACAGGTTTAGATAAGGTAGACAAAGAAAAGCTATTCTCATTAGCTGATGGTACAAGGACTAGGGGACACAAATTTAAGGTTTTGGGCAAGGGAGCGAGTGGTAATGATCTGGAACTTGCTGCCTATGAGGGTGGTGGAAGCGAAGACAATCAAAAATTTCAAAAGGAAATTGGATAGGCACGTGAGGGAAATAAACTTGCAGGGTGACAGGGGAAAAGCAGGGGAATGGGGCTGCTCTACAGAGAGCGAGCATGGACTTGATGGGCTGAATGGCCTCCCTCTGTGCCATAATGACTCTATGATTCTATGACTCTATAAATTGTGAACAACCATAGTCCCAGCATTGATACTTGTGGAACACCACGACCCACCTTCTGCCACTGAGAATAGCTACCCTTTACCCTCACTCTCTGCTTTCTGTCTTGAAGCCAGCTAGCTATTCATTCTATTACTTGTCCCCTGACTCCACATTCTCTGACCTTGTTCATCAGTCTATTATAGGATACCTTATACAAGACCTGTTGACAATCTAGATAAATTACATCTACTGCATTACCATTATCTACTCTCATTGTTACCTCTTCAAAAAATTCAATGAGGTTGGTCAAGCAAGACTTTTCCTTTTGAAATCCATGCAGACTTTTCATTAATTTTTGGTTCCTAGATGTTCTTCTATTTTCTCCTTTAATAGGGATTCCATTATTTTTCCTACAACTGTTGGTAAGCTGACTGGTCTATAATTCCGTGGACCTGTGATAACCCCCTTCTTAAATATAGATATTACGTTAGCTATCCGCCAATCCTCCAGCACTACACATTTTTCTAATTAATTATTAAATATGTGTAGTAATGCCTCTGCTATCTCTTTCCTAGATTATTTTAAAATGCATGGATGCAATCCAAGAATTTTATCCTCTTTGTGTTTGATTAGTTTATTTATTATATTGTAGAACTTTTTAAGGGTTCTTGGATACCAATAGCTAGCAGTCAGTATGTTTTGTGCAATAGATCAAGATATATTAAGCTTATAGCAGTAGTATACTTAAAAAAGGCGATAACTGAATGAAAGCTCACAGTCCTAGGTCACTGGAAACTTTCGGACACAGGCAATGTCATCTTCAATCTGTTCATTGCTATCTCAGCAGTTTCTGTGTATAGATATTCTTTAAGCATCGTTGTTTTAGCCAATTTCTTATCAAAGGTTCATTTAGCCAGTGTCCATATTTGGGGCTAGACGTTCCATCGGGATTACCCAGTTACCGTCCAGTTACTGCCAAGTTTCCGCCCGTTTAACCGCTGAGATTGAGTTTAATGGCCATATTTGAGTAAAAATGGAAACTAACGCCCAATTATCGCCCATTTATCGCTGGCGTAACTTTCGACATACAGTTAACGCCGGGAATTAGCTGAACTGCCCGCCCATATTTGTTTTGAAAAATCTAGGGCTCAACTTTCCCCTTGGATCGCTAGGGCCCAAAAAATGGCCAATGTTCCAGCCTTAGTGATGTTTCAGCTCTCAGGATCACTGAAAGATCACCCTTATTTCGGATCGCAACTTTCGGCATTTTTTTCCGGCGATAGCCCGCAATAGCTCAGCGATGTGGATTAGGCATTAGCGATGCGAAATGGTCCCCAACGATGTGGGAGGCAAGGTGTCTCTAGCAACGGCCTTTCTGCGCATGCATTTTTTTTTGCAAAGAAGGTTTCCCGCGATTTGGGATGTCAGGGGTCATCCAGGCATGCGCAGAATGCAAAAGGAGGGAGCGAGACTAAGAGAGAGAGAGAGAGAGAGACACATAGAGTGACAGAGAGACAGAGAGAGAAACAGAGACAAAAATAAAAATTAATAATCCAGGGAAGTATGTCCAACCTGGAAGAGTCAGCGGAGAGTAGACAGGATGTGGAGGGGAGGAGGAGGGCAAAGCCCTTCTCAGACGAGGCCAACGAGGCCCTCGTCCAGGAGGTGCACTCGAGGTGGGGCCAATTAACCCGGGGTAGGGCCAATTAACCCGGGATGGACGTGGCCAATCTCCACACCGGACATATCGGAAAATTTAGGGCGATATCGCCGATGTGGTGTCCTCGGTGTCCCACAAGCTGAGGGGATTGGACCAGTGCCGCAAGAGGTGGAACAGCTTGGTTGCTTCGGCAAGAGTAAGTATTAAATAGATTTTAAATTGTAATGATCCACTGAATATGTAAATATGCCAGATTGAAATTAAGCTGGATATTCTTGCGTAGATTCCCTGCTAAGATTTGAACCTGCGCCCTTTAAGCCTAATTTTGGCACTGTCTCCTTTTGGGTTATATTGGCGGATGGGGCACGACTGAGCACTGAGGGGTCCGGTCACCTTCACCCACACTGTGTTAGCCTCTCTGGCTGCTGTCACCTACAAAGTGACCCAGCCTGGACTAGGGGAGAGCTGCCTTGGCTCACTGTCTGCCCAGGGACACTTTGGGACATTAGCTCTTTGTAATGTCTGTAGCTCCACACTGTGGATGCCCAAGGTTACTGCAGCTAGTGCTGTTTAATAAAGAGCAGGTCACCTGACCAGCAGGTCAGAAGATTTCGGAACCTCCAGCCAACTTACAGGTTGTGTGTTGTGTGCTCTCCGAAGATATGACATTTGCCGATGAGAATGGGATGTAATCGGATAATACAAAGCTGAAATTTTTGTTGGTGAAGGATTCAGCCAGCCAACAGAGAGACTTTGAGAGCTTCTCTGTTTTTGGAAACAGCTGCAAATCTGAGGTAAATTACGAGCACGCTTGGTTAAACTGCCAGAGTCAAAATGGCTGCCCCTATCGGATTTATAGGGCATTTGGGGACATTTCAACACGACTGTGAAAGTTTCAGAGCATATGTGGATTGGCTAGAAATGTTTTTCACTGCAAATAATATCATCAAAACCCCCGGTAATGAAGACAATAACTGGGTGGTGTTGGAACGAAAAAGTGCTATATTCTTAACTGAGGCCGGGCCCGAATTGTATCAAATGCTGATAAATTTGCTTGTGCCCGACAAGCCAAAGGATACAATGCTGAAACAGATTTTAACTAAGTTAGAACAACATTAAAGCCCCGTTCCATTAGTAATTGCTGAAAGTTATCGTTTTGGAATACGAAATTAGAAGGCCAAAGAAAATATTAGTGAGTACATTGTAGCATTAAAAAAGAAATCTATTCACTGTAATTTCGGAGACTTTCAGAACCGAGCATTGCGAGACCGCTTTGTTTCTGGGATGAAAAATGATGCAATTAAAAGAAAGTTATTGACGACGCCTAACTTGACTTTTCATTTAGCTCGTCAGACAGCGAGGTCGATGAGCATGGCGGACGAATATTCCCAAGAATTTCAGACTAATTTCAGTCATCAGACACCCGAGGTGAATCGCCTGCAGCTTCAAAGTAAAAAGTAGTGGGGCCCCAAAGTCTCAGATACGGGAAATGGGAACAGAGCATTGACATCCTGCTATCGGTGCCTGGGACAACACATTGCTCAAAGTTGTCCATATGTGAAGGCAGAGTGTTTCATCTACAGGAAAACTGGGCATCTTGCAAAGGCATGCCGACTGAAGGGTAAACCAGCTTCCAAAGCTATGAGTAGAAATCCCCAGAGACTACATAGCATGGAAGAACAACAACAGGATGAGGAGATGTTAGAGTTAAACGTCATCAGGAGCATGAGGTTAGCGATTCGAAAAGTATCATAATCCACATAGATGATGCAGGATTCAAGATATCCATGGAAATTGACACTGGTGCATCCGTGAGTGTAGTACCAGAGTCGCTATACCTTGACAAATTGTGGAATCTCCCATTGGAGAAAGCCAAGATAGAGCTGCGAGGCTACTCGGGAGAGAACATTCCGGTGGTAGGTCGTATCACCGTACTGGTGAAATACAAGGATCAAGTTCAGAGCTTTCCTCTAATAGTAGTGGCAGGAAACAAGCCTGCCTTACAAGGAAGAAATTGGTTGGGATCACTGAAGCTGGATTGGAGTGAGATTTTTCGAGTTGAAATGAGATTTGCATCAAAGGATGATGTCATCAAGAATTATCCAAAGGTGTTCTGCGAAATGGGCAGTTCGATCTAAGGCTTCAAAGCGACTGTCAAGGTACAGAAGAATGCTAGATCGGTTTACTACAAGCCACGTTCCATGCCACATGCACTCAAGGAGACAGTTGAGCAAATACTCAAAAGACTAGAGACTGAGAACATTATTTCTAAGATAGATCGATGTAATTGGGCTACACCCGTAAGGTAAGATTGTGTGATGATTATAAAGTAACTATAAACCAGGTTCTAGAGGGTAATGTCCCCAATACATTGCCAAACACTAAAAGGGGGTCAGATTTTCTCAAGGTTGGATCTTACGAATGCCTACTTACAGCTTGAACTAGATGAGGAGTCCAAGTCATGCTTGACTATAGATACTCATCTCAGCCTAAATCAATTTAATAGGCTACCGTTTGGAGTGTCTTCCACCCCTGCCATATTCCAGGGGGAAATGAACCAGATTTTGCAAGGTATTGAAGGGGTAGTATGTTATTTAGATGACATACTAATTTCAGCACCAAATAAGCAAATTCATAATAACATATTGAATGAAGTCCTCAAATGGCCAGAGAAGCACAGAGTATTAGTGTCTGCTCGCATGTTTGAGTTATTTCAAAACTCAGTGCATATTTAGGGTACAGAGTAGACAAAGATGGTTTACATCCAACCAAGGAAAAACTGGATGCAATCAGAAATGCACCCACCCCCAAGAATGTCACTGAACTTGGATCATTTTTGGGTCTTTTGAACTATTATGGGAAGTTCCTAACAAATCTGGCTACAGTATTACATCAACGGAATGAACTATTGAAAAAACAGGTCCATTGGAAGTGGTCAAAAGAATGCGATACAGCATTCAAGGAGTGTAAAAGCAACTTGGTAGAGAGCACCATGTTAGTTCACTTTGACGTATCTCAGGAGATCAAGCTAGCATTTGATGCCTCTCCATATGGAGTTGGGGCAGTAATCTCTCATGTATTACGTAGTGGGGAGGAGAGACCAATTGCTTTTGCTTCACGCACTCTCAGTGCCAGTGAGCGTATTAATGCGCAAATCGAAAGGGAAGCTTTGGCATTAATTTTTGGGGTCAACAAGTTCCACAAATACTTGTATGGTCGTAAGTTTACTCTCGTTATGGACCATAAGCCCCTGACAGCAATCCTCCACCCAAAGTCCCCAGTTCCAACTTTAGCTGCAGCCCGAATGCAGAGATGGGCTTTGATTTTGTCAGCATATACATATGATATTGAATACAGATGATCAGCTGATGAGAGTAATGCTAATGCTATGTCTAGGTTGCCTTCCCCATCACAAGTTACACCCGATAGGGAAGAGGTGTTCTATTTTTCATACATTGATGAACTGCCAGTCACAGCTGAAGAGATTGGTAGAGCAACCAAACATGGCCCAGTGATGTCAAAGGTGTGTGATTATATTGCAAACAGATGGCCAAACCAGGTAACAGACAAAGATATTCATCCATTTTTCATTCGTAGGAATGAATTATCAGTCGATAAAGATTTTATCATGTGGGGTGCAAGAGTGGTTATACCAAATAAATTCAGGTCCAAATTATTAGGAGACCTCCATGACCAGCACTTGGGAATGTGCTTGACCAAGAGTTTTGCACGCAGTTACTTATGGTGGCCAGGTCTTGATAAAGATATAGAGTACATTGTAAGTCAGTGTACGACACGTCAATCGGTAAGCAAGCAACCACCATCAGTATCATTACAGCCATGGAAATGGCCTTCCAGGCTGTGGCAAAGGTTACATATTGATTTTGCTGAGCTCAAAGTTCATTATGATTGATAGGCATTCGAAGTGGGTCGAGGTGTTTCCAATGTGGAAACTAACAACAAGTAAAACATTAGACATTTTGCAAAGATTATTTTCTTAGTTTGGCCTCTCAGAAGAAATTGTTTCGGATAATGGACCACAATTTCGTTCGTAAGAATGTGCACAGTTCCCGAGCAAAAATGGTGTGAAACATACCAAGGTTCCACCGTACCACCCTGCCTCAAATGGTGCAGCAGAGCGCACTGTACAAATTGTAAAACGTGCCCTCATCAAATAAATGTTGGAACCAAATCCAAAGAAATGACAGTTGTCATTGGACCACAAATTGGCTAACTTTCTTTTAACGTATCATAATACTCCTCACACAACTACTGGTAGAACACCAGCAGAGTTGTTTCTCAAATGGCAGCCACAAACCAGATGCTCGTTGTTAAAACCAAACTTGGCACAGTCGGTAGAAGAGACACAATTAAGACAGAAAGAGAATCATGATAGAGGTAGAATAAAAGAGAGAAGTGTGAAATTAAATAAGAAGGTGAGAGTGAAGAAACATCACCATAATTGGGTAAAGTGGTTACCAGGAAGAGTGGTGAAGATATGTGGTCCTCGCACATACTTGGTCAAGATGTTTGATAATGGACAGGTTAGGTTGTTCACATTGATCATATTTTACCCACAGATATGGAAGTAGTTGATAGTGGGAATGATTCAATTATTTCTGACTCATCAGATAGTTTTGATGCACGAGTAGCATATCCTACATCCAATGTACTGGAAACAAATCCAAGAGAAAGTCAGAATTTAAGTCTGAGTCCGAGTCAGGAAAACTAACAATCTGAAGTTAGAGTTCAAATGGAAATCAAGGGCATCCCTTGGAGGAAAAATTCTTTCAGGATCAGCCTTGAATGAGTTTAAATTCGACACCATGTTTGGAAGGTTCTGTTCAAGAGCGAAGATATCCTCTTTGAAACAGAAAACAAGTGATTAAGCTTGATTTGTAAATATGGCAAAATAAATCCATATCCTTAGTTATGTATAACCATGCAAGTTATGTATGATGACTGTTTGTTATAACTTCTTCATTAAGGAAGGAGAAGTGTATTGTCTGTAGCTCCACACTGTGGACGCCTGTGTTACTGCAGCTAGTGCTGTTTAATAAAGAGCAGGTCACCTGACCAGCAGGTCAGAAGCTTCCGGAACCTGCAGCCACCTTTCAGGTTGTGTGTTGTGTGCTCTCCGAAGATATGACACACCTGTCATTGCCGAGCGCACCAGCTGTCCTGATTCTCACCCCCCCTCCTCCACTCCCCAGGGGCCCTTCGTGGAGATTGTAGTGGAGATGCTTGTGTCAAGCATTAGATCCTAAACACGATCTTTGTTATAACCATGCATCAATTGTGGATATAAATCCGATTAGCAGATAACGTTGGAAACTATTGTCTTTCCATGATATTACCTAATCAATTAGCTTATGCCATGCTCTTGTCACTTTTGCAGAGGAAGATATCTAAGAATCGAGCTGAGTGCATAGAAACATAGAAAATAGGTGCAGGAGTAGGCCATTCAGCCCTTCGAGCCTGCACCACCATTCAATAAGATCATGGCTGATCATTCCTTCAGAACCCCGTTCCTGCTTTCTCTCCATACCCCTTGATCCCTTTAGCCGCAAGGACCATATCTAACTCCCTCTTGAATATATCCAATGAACTGGCATCAACAACTCTCTGCGGTAGGGAATTCCACAGGTTAACAACTCTCTGAGTGAAGAGGTACCTCCACATCTCGGTCCTAAATGGCTTACCCCTTATCCTTAGACTGTGTCCCCTGGTTCTGGACTTCCCCAACATCGGAACATTCTTCCTGCATCTAACCTGTCCAGTCCCGTCAGAATTTTATATGTTTCTATGAGATCCCATCTCATCCTTCTAAACTCCAGTGAATACAGGCCCAGTCGATCCAGTTTCTCCTCAAATGACAGTCCTGCCATCCCGGGAATCAGTCTGGTGAACCTTTGCTTCATTCCCTCAATAGCAAGAACGTCCTTCCTCAGATTAGGAGACCAAAACTGAACACAATATTCCAGGTGGGGCCTCACCAAGGCCCAGTACAATTACAGTAAGACTTCCCTGCTTCTATACTAAAATCCCCTTGCTATGAAGGCCAACATACCATTTGCCTTCTTCACCACCTGCTGTACCTGCATGTCAACCTTCAATGACTGATGAATCATGACACCCAGGTCTCGCTGCACCTCCCCGTTTCCTAATCTGCCGCCATTCAGATAATATTCTGCCTTCGTGTTTTTGCCCCCAAAGTGGATAATCTCACATTTATCCACATTATACTGCATCTGCCATGTTTTTGCCCACTCGCCTAACCTGTCCAAGTCACCCTGCAGCCTCTTAGCGTCCTCCTCACAGCTCATACCGCCACCCAGTTTAGTGTCATCTGCAAACTTGGAGATATTACACTCAATTCCATCATCTAAATCATTAATATATATTGTAAAGAGCTGAGGTCCCAGCACTGAGCCCTGCGGCACTCCACTAGTCACTGCCTGCCATTCTGAAAAGGATCCGTTAATCCCGACTCTCTGTTTCCTGTCTGCCAACCAGTTCTCTATCCACGTCAGTACATTACCCCCAATACCATGTGCTTTGATTTTGCACACCAATCTCTTGTGTGGGACCTTGTCAAAAGCCTTTTGAAAGTCCAAATACACCACATCCACTGGTTCTCCCCTGTCCACTCTGCTAGTTACATCCTCAAAAAATTCCAGAAGATTTGTCAAGCATGATTTCCCTTTCATAAATCCATGCTAACTTGGACCAATCCTATCACTGCTTTCCAAATGTGCTGCTATTTCATCCTTAATGATTGACTCTTACTACTGATGTCAGGCTAACCGGTCTATAATTATCTGTTTTCTCTCTCCCTACTTTAAAAAAAAGTGGTGTTACATTAGCAACCCTCCAGTCCATAGGAACTGATCCAGATCGATAGACTGTTGGAAAATTATCACCAATGCATCGACTATTTCTCGGGCCACTTCCTTAAGTACTCTGGGATGTAGACTATTAGGCCCTGGGGATTTATCGGCCTTCAATCCCGTCAATTTCCCTAACACAATTTCCCACCTAATAAGGATATCCTTTAGTTCTTCCTTCTCACTAAACCTTCGATCCCCTAGTACATCCAGAAGGTTATTTGTGTCTTCCTTTGTGAAGACAGAACCAAAGTACTTGTTCATTTGGTCTGCCATTTCTTTGTTCCCCATGATAAACTCACCCGAATCCGACTGCAAGGGACCTACATTTGTCTTCACTAATCTTTTTCTCTTCACATATCTATAGAAGCTTTTGCAGTCATTTTTTATGATTCCGGCAAGCTTCCTCTCATACTCTATTTTCCCCCTCTGCTGTATTCTAAATTTCTCCCAGTCCTCCGGCTTGCTACTTTTTCTTGCTAATTTGTATGCCTCTTCCTTGGATTTAATACTATCCTTAATTTCCCTTGTTAGCCACGGTTGAGCCACCTTCTCCGTTTTATTTTTACTCCAGACAGGGATGTACAATTGTTGAAGTTCGTCCATATGATCTTTAAAGGTTTGCCATTGCCTATCCACCGTCAACCCTTTAAGTATCATTTGTCAGTCTAATCTAGCCAATTCGCACCTCATACCATCAAAGTTACCTTTCCTTAAGTTCAGGACCCTAGTTTCTGAATTAATTGTGTCACTCTCCATCTTAATAAAGAATTCTACCATATTATGGTCACTCTTCCCCAAGGGGCCTCGCACAACAAGATTGCTAATTAGTCCCTTCTCATTACACATCACCCAGTCTAGGATGGCCAGCTCTCTGGTTGGTTCCTCGACATATTGGTCTGGAAAACCATCCCTAATACACTCCAGGAAATTCTCCTCCACCGCATTGCTACCAGTTAGGTTAGCTCAAACAATATGTAGATTAAAGTCGCCCATGATTACTGCTGTACCTTTATTGCACACATCCCTTATTTCTTGTTTGGTGCTGTTTCCAACCTCACTACTACTATTTTGTGGCTGTATTGTATCGGGTTAATTTTGATATTCCAACATTTGCAGTGTGTTTTCTGCTTCATGCCTCGTGGAATGTTGTTACACTCCATTTGAGAAACAATTATTAGCATGTTATTGGGCCCTAACAAAAACAGAAGGACAGACAAGGGACGGCAAAGTCAGTTTAAGATCAGACCTACCCATATTATCCTGGGTTCTCTCAGAAAATGAGACACACAAAGTCGGACCAGCGCAGCAAAGCTCCATAGTGCACTGGAAATGGTATGTCGCAGACAGAGTAAGTAAAGGAAAAGAAGGAATCATCCGACTACATGAGCATGTGGCTGAATACCCACAAACAGCTGAGAGTGAACTTACGCAGTCGCCTGTCAACTTAACCACAGAGTCACTGATCTCCTGGGGCGTGTCTTTTGAACAGTTAACACTTGAAGAATGTAGCCATGCCTGTTTCACAGATGGCTCAGCGGTCTGGCAAAACGACCTTTGACAATGGCGAGCCGCTGCCTTCAATCCAAAAACCCAGACAATTGTGCATGATGCGGGCGTGGGAGGCTCCAGCCAGCTAGCAGAACTAGCAGCTGTAATCCTTGCGTTAGAAGAGGAACAGCAACAAGTATACATATATACTGACTCATGGGCAGTAGCCAATGGCATAGCGAGCTGGATGCGAAACTGGCATGAACATAACTGGCAAATAATTGGGAAAGACTTGTGGGGAAAGCACCTATGGGAACAAATATGGTCCAAAGCCCAGAAGATGAAAATAATTGTATATCATGTGGACGCTCACATGAAAAACACTTCAAAGACCTCTGAACATAATAATACCATTGATAATATAGCCTGGGTGCGGGCTGTCAAAGAGGCAGAAGAGGAAGAATATGGCATAGGCAAGTGGGCCCATCATAAATTTGGGCATTCAGGGTACGATACAATGAGCACGAAATAGGGGGTTACATTTGACTACGGACGGTGTTAAACAGTTCATAAACACCTGTGAAATTTGTCAAAAGGTGAAGCATTTTCCTCTACAATGACAACCCAGTGCCCATATTCAGAGAGGGACTCAACCAGCATAAATATGGCAAATTGATTATGTAGGACCTTTACCATTGCAACATCGGTTCAAATATTTGCTCACTGCTGTTGATACCTATTTTGGACTTTTGATAGCTTATCCAGTGACTAAAGCGAATCAACAAAAGTATGATTAAAGGACTGGAGAATTTAATCACATACTACGGTGAGCCAGCAGAAGTACAGTCCGATAATGGGTCGCACCTCCCAGGTTAAACAGTGCAACAGTGGGCGGTAGACAACGGGATCTATTGGATGTTTCACATACCTTACTTTCCGTAAGCTGCAGGGTTAATAGAACGAACGGACTACTTAAGCAACAGATTAAAATATATGACCTTCATTGATGGGACATCTTTTACGGATGGTCCCCAAAAACATCCACCGCTTTGAAGCTGTTAATACATCCTATCGTTGTTTTATTCGTCGCGTTATTACTGATATTACTGCTTGTATGTATTCTTTGGTGTAGATTTCGGGCGTTGCTTGCGCATACTCAATGTGTAACTGATGCATTACACCTTCAACTCGATTATATTACTTAGAATGTCTAAATATCAAGGGTGGATTGTATTGTATAGGGTTAATCACATAGGGCTAATTATGATATTCCGACATTTACAGTGTGTTTTCTGCTTCATGCCTCATGGAATGTTGTTGATGCAGAGAGAGAGAGAGACCTTGATGCGCACATCATCTTGTTTATGGGACGATTGGCGCCTCGAGGTCTCATGCTTTGTGGAAGAACAGCTGGGACCTTACAGATTAGGTGTTGGCCATAAGCCACATGCACCCATGTCTGTTCAATAGTATAAAGAAACGGAACTGTCCAGTAGCTCTTTGAACTTCACCTTGGACCGTGATTTGCGAGTGGTGCCGGGACCCCCCAAGGCTCCTGACCAGCCATCGTTGCGGAGTTCTCGACGGGCCGAAGGCTGTGAGCTTTGTTGCATCTTATCATATTTCTCCTTTCTTCGTAAACTGTATTATGTTTCTTTTCTCTCAGTAAATGGTGTTTTATCTTTACTTCATTTGTCTTGTCTCTTATTTAACATTCATTCAGATCCCGAACCTGGGTCTATTATTATCGATCCAAAACAGTGGCCTGTACACAATGCCCACTAGCGTTTTCTGCCCTTTGGTATTCCGTTGCTCCACCCAGACCAATTCCACATCATCCAAGCTAATGTCCTTCTTTAAAATTGTATTAATTTCCTCTGTAACCAGCAACGCCACCCCGCCTCCTTTTCCTTTCTGTCTATCCTTTCTAAATGCTGAATACCCTTGGATGTTGAGTTCCCAGCCTTGGTCACCCTGGAGCCATGTCTCCGTGATGCCAATCACATCGTATGCGTTAACTGCTATCTGCGCAGTTAATTCGTCCAACTTATTCCGAATACTCCTCGCATTGAGGCACAGAGCCTTCAGGCTTGTCTTTTTAACACACTTTGACCCTTTAGAATTCTGCTGTAAAGTGGCCCTTTTTGATTTTTGCCTTGGGTTTCTCTGCCCTCCAATTTTACTATTCTCCTTTCTATCTTTTGCTTCTGTCTCCATTTTATTCCCCTCTGTCTCTCTGCATAGGTTCCCATCCCCCTGCCATATTAGTTTAACTCCTCCCAAACAGCACTAGCAAACACTCCCCCTAGGACATTGGTTATGGTCCTGCCCAGGTGCAGACCGTCCGGTTTGTACTGGTCCCACTTCCCCCAGAACCGGTTCCAATGTCCCAGGAATTTGAATCCCTCCCTTCTGCACCACTGCTCAAGCCACGTATTCATCTGAGCTATCCTGCGATTCCTACTCTGACTAGCACGTGGCACTGGTAGCAATCCTGAGATTACTACTTTTGAGGTCCTACTTTTTAATTTAACTGCGAGTTCCCTAAATTTGTCTCATAGGACCTCATCCCCTTTTTTACCTACATCGTTGGTACCTATATCTACCATGACAACTGGCTGTTCACCCTCTCTTTTTAGATTATCCTGCACCCACTCCGAGACATCCTTGACCCTTGCATCAGGGAGGCAACATGCCATCCTGGAATCTCAGTTGCGGCCGCAGAAACGTCTATCTATTCCCCTTACAATTGAATCCCCTATCACTATAGCTCTCCCACTCTTTTTCCTGCCCTCCTGTGCAGCAGGGCCACCCACGGTGCCATGAACAATGCTGCTGCTGCTGCTCTCCCCTGATGAGTCATCCCCCTCAACAGTACCCAAAGCGGTGTATCTGTTTTGCAGGGGGATGACCGTAAGGGACCGCTGCACTACTTTCCTTGCACTGCTCTTCCTGTTGGTCTTCCATTCCCTATCTGGCTGTGTACCTTTTCCTGCGGTAAGACCAACTCGCTAAACGTGCTATTCACATCATTCTCAGCATCATGGATGCTCCAGAGTGAATCCACCCGCAGCTCCAGTGCTGCAATGCGGTCGGTTAGAATCTGCAGGCGGATACACTTCCCGCACACGTAGTCGTCAGGGACACAGCAGGCATCCCTGATTTCCCACATAGTACAGGAGGAGCATAACACGTGTCCGAGCTGTCCTGCCATGACTTAACCCTTCGATAAACTTAATTTGGCAACAATAATGCTAAATGTTATTTACTGATATAGAAAATAAAAATAAAAACTACTCACCAATCACCAGACAATCGCTTACCCCCTTGGATGTGACGTCACCTTTCAATTTCTTTCTACTTTTTTCCTTCTCTCACTGCTGCGGTTGCACCGGCTGGCCTTTTGTAGGCCTCACCACACTGCCACACCGCCTCCCGACTCCCTACTGGGCCTCTCCGACGAACGCTGCGCTTTTGTAGGCCTCACCACACTGCCACACCGCCTCCCGACTCCCTACTGGGCCTCTCCGACGAACGCTGCGCTTTTGTAGGCCTCACCACACTGCCACTCCGCCTCCTGACTCCCTACTGGGCCTCTCCGACGAACGCTGGGCTTTTGTAGGCCTCACCACACTGCCACTCCGCCTCCTGACTCCCTACTGGGCCTTTCCGACGAACGCTGGGCTTTTTTAGGCCTCACCACACTGCCACTCTGCCTCCCGACCCCCTGCTGGTGCACAGGAGGAGGCCCTACCCAATTCAGCATCGTAATGGACCTCGAGGAATGTGCAGCAGCACTTGTGGGCACCCACAGTTTGCTCAGCCACCACTCGTGGTGGTACAGATCCCTCCCTTGCGTCACGTGAGTAATGTGTAAAGCAATGATAATTCAAAGTAACGTAACGGCATTTCATTATAATATATGAATGATATCATTTTATGCATGCAGCTTCTATACTACTCTCGGGTTAACAACATAAGAACATAAGAAATAGGAGCAGGAGCAGGCCATCTGGCCCCTCGTGCCTGCTCCGCCCTCATAAGATCATGGGTGAATTCCACATAGATGTACTACCATATGATATAATAATACGTAACATCTCTCGGTTCCCAATTATTGCAGTACTGTTGCCCCTCCTAAGTATAACAACTTAAAAAATAGGAGGAGTAGGCCATAAGACCCCTCAAGCCTGCTCTACCATTTAATACGATCATGGCCAATCCGATCATGGACTCAGCTCCACTTCCCTGCCCGCTCTCCATAACCCTTATTCCCTTATCGGTTAAGAAACTGTCTAATTCTTTCTTAAATTTATTCAATGTCCCAGCTTCCACAGCTCTCTGAGGCAGTGAATTCTACAGATTCACAATCATCTGAGAGAAGAAGTTTCTCCTCATCTCTGTTTTAAATGGGAGGCCCCTTATTCTAAGATCATGCCCTCTAGTTCTAGTTTCCCCCAGCAGTGGAAACATCCTCTCCACATCCACCTTGTCAAGCCCCCTCATAATCTTATACGTCTCGATAAGATCACCTCTCATTCTTCTGAATTCCAATGAGTAGAGGCCCAACGTACTCAACCTTTCCTCATAAGTCAACTCCCTCACCTCCGGAATCAACCTAGTGAACCTTCTCTGAACTGCTTCCAAAGCAAGTATATCCTTTCTTAAATATGGAAACCAAAACTGCACGCAGTATTCCAGGTGTGGCCTCACCAATACCCTGTATAGCTGTAGCAAGACTTCTCTGCTTTTATACTCCATCCCCTTTGCAATAAAGGCCATGATTCCATTGGCCTGCTGACCACTTGCTGTACCTGCATACTATCCTTTTGTGTTTCATGCACAAGTACCCCTAGGTCCCGCTGTACTGCGGCACTTTGCAATCTTTCTCCATTTAAATAATAACTTGCTCTTTGAATTTAGGATCTGCCGCTTGGGCCCATTACTTCTTCCGTCGAAGTAGAAGCCGACGATGTGGCCACAGGTACAACAGTTGACGTGATGCAAGGGGCATCCTCCTCGGTTTCCATCTCCTCCTCTGGCTCAGTGGTCTCCTCCTCACCACCCGTGGTGATAATCACCTGTACGTGGACAGGGACAGGTGCAGCCTCCCTTTGTGCCCGTGGAGTTGGACCAGCAAAACACAATTGAGCTTATTAGAACAGAAAGGTACACATGATTCTTGCGCTGTGCTGGCATACGTAGGAGGAGCAACAGTACTGCAATAATTGGGAACCGAGAGACATTACGTATTATTACATCATATGGTAATACATCTGAATGGAATTCATTGCAGCACTTCTCGACTTCCATCTGGGGATTACGCAGGGGGGTCATGAGCCAGCTGGCAAGGCCATATCCCTTATCCCACAGCATCCAGCTATGACCTTGTGGCTGACAAACAGGTCAGAAACAGTGCTCTCAGGCAAGATGTGCGCGTCATGGATGCTGCCTGGAAAATTTGCATTTACTGCCATGATTATTTGGTCGTGGTCAACAACAAGCTGCACATTCAGGCAGTGTACCTGTCAGTTCTAAAACACCTCCGCATCCTTTAAAGGTGCTTTCAGGGCGATGTGCATACATCTATTGCTCCCCACACCTTGGGGAAGATTGCCATTCTCGAGAAACCCAGAGCCCTCTCGATCTGTGCCTCCCCGGTCATAGGGAAGTTTTATAAAAGTCCATCCTGCACATGTAAAGGGCTTTAGTTACCTGTCGAATGGAGCAATGTGTGGCGTGCTGAGAGATAGCTGGCGACATTTGCGCTGAGGCCTGAAAGGAGTCCGATGCGTAGAAGGAAAGTGCCGCAGTAACCTTAACTTCAACAGGCAGTGCGGTCCTGATGGTGCTGGTAGGCTGCAGATCTCCCTTAATGAGCTCGCATATCTCAGCACAGCCTCCTAAGCCACATGTTATCGGACAAGTTCAGGTAAGATTGTTTTTCCTTGTAACTGCGTTAGGGTAAGGTCTCCTCCTCCACAGCAGTTTGCCTTCTTCAATATACCTTCTCCCATCTTCAGTCTGCAGCATGTGATTACTGACCAATACTGGTAGAGAAGTTACAGACCTTATTCTAATGCTTTAAATGCCCTAAATTTGTCCTTAATCGATAGAAATGTGAGCAGATGATTGCCAAAGAGTCAATAAGGCCCTTAAAATAACTCACAAATTAATTCTCCTCATAAGCCTCCTCATAAGTCCCTTATTCAAGGAGCCTCTCACTTCCTCCGACATTCAAAATGGCGTCTGTAGTGCCGAGTCCTGCCGAACAGTTGGGAGCTGCTTTTCTCCAGTGATCTCCAGCAATCTTCTCGGTGAACGATCAGCCCGGTGATGTGTGGGTGATGTGACGATAGTTGCGGTGGGCGATCACCTCGGCGATGTCAAAATCTTGTGTGCCGAAAGTTGGGCCGGTGATCTTTGGGCGATGTAATGGCCCAACTTTCCAATTCTAAGGTGAAATGGGCGATAGCTTGCCTGTTTGGGCGATAGATGGGCAATAGCCCAGTGATCATCAGGAGAAAGTCTAGTCCCTGTTGTCATCACTCATGCACCACCCAGAAGACTGTTTATAATGAAAACTAATGCCCAAATACCGCCCAGATTATCGCAGAGGGTTACTTTCAGCATCTCGCCCATACACCGCCCAAATGTTTGCTCGCCCAAAAGAACACTCAAGAAAAGCTGCACTCACTTGACCTTAACCCAACAGTATGGACATCATTTTGTAATTCGGAGACTTTTCATGAAAGGCTGCTTCAATTCATGGGAGCTTTGAAGTAAGTTGTGAGTGCTTTTAAGGTGGTTTTAAAATCTCTTGACAATCATCTAATCACATTGTGGTGAATTTTGAGTTTCTATTGCATTTTTAGAGGATAATTTAATAATTTTTAAGATATAATAGGGCATTTAAAGTAATGGGGCCTGTGATTTCTCAGCCAGTATTGATGACTACTCACATGCTGCAGACTAAAGATGGGAGATGGTTTATTGAAGAGCATCGTGTGCTCAATCAAAGAGGTGGCAGACTGCTGAGGAGGAGACCTTACACCCTACGTACTTACAGGGCTAAGCGATCATACCTGGACTTGTCCGATAACATGTGCCTTAGGAGGCTGCACTTCCAAAAGGAGGTCATTGATGAGATATGCCAGCTAATTAAGGGAGATCTGCAGCTTACCAGCACCATCAAGACTGCACTGCCCATTGAGGTCAAGGTCACTGCGGCACTTTCCTTCTACGCTCCTTTCAGTCTCAGCTGGCGACATTTGCGCTATCTCTCAGCACGCCACACATTGCTACCTTTGACAGGTGACTGAGCCTTTATGCTTGCAGGATGGACTTTATAAACTTCCCTATGACCAGGGAGGTACAGACTGAGAGGGCTTTGGGTTTCTCGAGAATAGCAAACTTCCCCAAGGTGCAGGGAGAATAGACTGTATGCACATTGCCCTGTGAGCACCTTTTCAGGATGCAGAGGTGTTTCGGAACTGAAAGGGATTCCACTCCTTGAATGTGCAACTCGTTGTCGACCACAAGCAAATAATAATGGCAGTAAATGCAAAATTTTCAGGGAGCATACATGATGTGCACATCTTGCGTGAGAGCACTGTCACTGACCTATTTAAGAGTCAATCACAAGGTCATGATTGGATGCTGGGGGATAAAGGATATGGCCTTGCCAACTGGCTAATGACCCCCTAGCGTAAGCCCGAGACGGAAGCCGAGAAGCACTACAATGAAAACCATATAGCCACAAGCAATATCGTCGAAAAGACAATTGGAGTGCTTAAGCAGCGCTTCAGATGCTTGGACCACTCAGGAGGCAACTTACAATTCCACCCTGAGCAGGTCGCTGAGTTCATTGTGGTGTGCTGCATGTTGTATAACTTAGCTATCAGGAAGGGACAAAAATTGCCAGATTGAACTGCCAGTCCACCTCAGCAAAACGGGAAGGCAGAAGAGGAGGACGAGGACCTCGGGAAGGACAATCAGGCTGGCATTGAAACCATGCCCCCACCCCACCCGAGACTGCAGGAAAAGCCTTGTGATAGTTACGCAGCTGCAAGACTGTTGCGGCAGCAGCTCATAAATGAACGTTTTGAGTGAAGTTATGTTGGTGACAGTTACAGTTGCATTATGTTACGTTTCATCCTTGCCTGGCCTGGCCTGGCCATTGTTTGCAAACTTTGTATTGATGTTTAACGACTCTGTTATTGGAAGACATTGCACAACAATATTAAGTTAAATAATTTTTTTTAATGATTACAAAAGTTTTAAAGAAATGTTTTTAACAATAAACACCCATCAACCCTCCATCCCTACCCCAACAGTGAACATTTAAAAAATAACAACAACATTAATAATGGCATAATAAATAACGGTATAACAACAACAATAACAAAACAACAACAAACTTTCAAAAACAATTATAAATATAACAAACACCCACCCACCTACCCACCCAACAGTCAACACATTTATTAATAACAAGAATAACAGGAATACAAAAAGATACATCCAACCCCCCACCCCCCGCCCCGCCCCCCCTCAGGAAGGGGGAAAATTTCAAATTGGCAAGTGCCAAGAAATAATGTGGGAACATTCCACAGGCCCCAGCAAACCTTCATTCATCGACCAAAGTCCTTGGGATGTAAGAACAGACAGATAACATGTTGTACTAGCAGACATGAAACTGAATAACAAGATAAGAGTAGAATAGAATGAACCATGGTAACCTATATCTGAAATTACAATTTAAGGCATGTAAACACCAGATTGGTCAACGCTGTATTAATCAATCATGTAGTAATCAATCATCATGTATTAATTGTAACTTTCGTAATTACGTAATGGCTTAATCTGAAACTGTATAAAGGACTAAGACTTCGGACCTTCGTTGAGCACTCTCCAAGGAAGAGTGTCTCACCTGTTGACTTGTATTAATAAAACTGCATTTACTTTAAGGCTAACGGACTCCGAGTAGTGGTTTGAAGTTAACCCTTACAACTTGGTGCTGCAAGAAGGGTCTGCTGGACGGGCAAAATCGACTTAAAAGCCGAACCAACCTAAAACCAAGTGAGTAGAGAATTACCTTGGAAAATTCTCCTCTGGAAAAGGCCTGGCCAGAGATCCAATGAATCTGAAGCAGAGTCCATGCAGCCGGTAAATCCAGTCGTGGGGTGTGTCAGAGCATTGTAAATAAATACGTGTGTTGGGAGAATAAGTACTTATACGAAATATCGGGGAATCCCGGTGAGGGCGGACTAGCTACCCAGCCAGTAACGAGGCTCCACATAAGTAAAGGCGGGAAAAGCTCCGCATAAGTAAAGGTGGATAAACAGGAACTGGGGAAAATTCCCAGGTGTGAGAAATGGCAAAGGAAACTGCCAAGGTCCTTGGAGAGGTGAGGTACAAACTACCAGAAGAGTTTCTGAGAGATAAATATGAAAAGGTTAAGAGGAAAATGGTTAAGGAAGGATATGATGAAGAAAAAAAGATACCCTGGAAACTCAACTGGTGGTTGCAAAGAAAGAGAAACAAAGTGAAGGAGGCAGTTTTTGTGTGTGTAGAGATTTCACAAATGCAAGGGGAAAAGAAGAAGTGGAAAGATAGGTGTAGAGAGGAACAGAACTGCATTAAACAACAAGCCGAGGATTTGGTAGAATGTCGGAGGAAATGCAAGGAGCAGGAAGGTAAAGTTAGCCAGCTCACTGCGTTCAGTGAAGACAGGAAAAAGATCATTTTAGCAGCTGTACAGACAAATAGAAAGGTACCCAAAGGTGAGACGGATAGAGAAGTGAAAAAGGACGCGAGGATGTAAGTATAAAAATAGATATAGATGACAAAAGAGAATGGACAGAGGAATTTGGCCAAATTTGTATCCCCCACTAACAGGGTTAGGATTAGGACATAACATAAGAACATAAGAAATAGGAACAGGAGTAGGCCATTCGGCCCCTCGAGCCTGCTCCACCATTTAATAAGATCATGGCTGATCTGATCATGGACTCAGCTCCACTTCCCTCCCTGCTCCCCATAAACCCTTAGCCCTTATCATTTAAGAAACTGTCTATTTCTGTCTTAAATTTATTTAATGTCCCAGCTTCCACAGCTCTCTGAGGCAGCGAATTCCACAGATTCACAACCCTTTGAGAGAAGAACTTTCTCCTCATCTCAGTTCTAAATGGGCGACCCCTTATTCTAAGATTGTGCCCTATAGTTCTAGTCTCCCCCAGCAGTGGAAACATCCTCTCTGCATTTACCTTGTCAATCCACCTCATAATCTTACACGTTTCGATAAGATCACCTCTCATTCTTCTGAATTCCAATGAGTAGAGGCCCAACCTACTCAACCTTTCCTGATAAGTCAACCCACTCATACCTGGTATCAACCTAGTGAACCTTCTCTGAACTGCCTCCAAAGCAAGTATATCCTTTCGTAAATATGGAAACCAAAACTGCACGCAGTATTCCAGGTGTGGCCTCACCAGTACCCTGTACAGCTGTAACAAGACTTCCCTGCTTTTATACTCCATCCCCTTTGCATAAAGGCCAAGATACCATTGGCTGTCCTGATCACTTGCTGTACCTGCATACTATCCTTTTGTGTTTCATGCACAAATACCCCCAGGTCCCGCTGTACTGCAGCACTTTGCAATCTTTCTCCATTTAAATAATAACTTGCTCCTTGATTTTTTCTGCCAAAGTGCATGACCTCACATTTTCCAACATTATACTCCATCTGCCAAATTCTTGCCCACTCACTTAGCCTGTCTATGTCGTCCTGCAGCCTCTTTATGTCCTCCTCACACCTTACCCTTCCTCCCATCTTTGTATCGTCAGCGAACTTGGCTATGTTACACTCAGTCTCCTCTTCCAAATCGTTAATATAGATTGTAAATAGTTGGGGTCCCAGCACTGATCCCTGCGGCACCCCACTCATTACTGATTGCCAACCAGAGAATGAACCATTTATCCCGACTCTCTGTTTTCTGTTTGTCAGCCAGTCTTCTATCCATGCTAATATATTATCCCCAACCCCGTGAACTTTTACCTTGTGCAGTAATCTTTTGTGTGGCACCTTGTCAAATGCCTTCTGGAAGTCCAAATACACCACATCCACTGGTTCCCCTTTATCCACCCCGTTCGGATTAGGACCCAGAGAAGCTAAAGAGTTGATGAGATTTGCCCAATCACTGTCCGTAGGATGAAAATTCTTGTCACGGACCAGCTTGCACAAAGAACGAAAGTAACAGAGGTTGACAAGCCTTTCAGTCCCGGCGAAAAACAGATGATACTGGCAGATTTGCCCATACTAAACTAGCAGGAATGATTGGCTCCACCAAATGCATGAGAAAGATGTGCATGCACTGGTTAAGGCTAAGCGCCCGTGGAATAAGTGGGAAACCATGCCTGCCACGAATCAGAATGGAACATGGAACGATGGCGTGGCAGCACGAGATGTGAAGATCCAGGACTTCTGTACAGCAGTAAAAGACGCCTTGGGACAAGGACGCAGCAACTGGGGAAGTAGTAAGCGGGTAACCCAGGCCAAGGTTTAGGCAGTGACAGATTATGCAGAATGAAAGTTTAAAGCTTATGAGGAATATTCGGGAGCAGTGCAACCCGGGAGGGATGACAAGGTCTTTCTAAAAATACTTGAAGAAGGGCTAAGCCCCCAGCATCAGAGTATGTTGGACCTTGGACTCCCCATAAGAAATAATTACGGAGAAATATTAGCCTGGGCATGTGAAATAGACCGGCGGCAGCTCCAGGACTGGGAGATTAAGGGGAAGGTGAAGGCAGCAGCCCTGGAAGCTATAGTAGCCCCAGTCGGGACCCAGAAAGCAGGAGAAGGAAAGGGCTGGGCATGCTATGGGTGTGGTCCCGACAACCACCAAATACGCAATTTCCCCGATAAACAGACGGGGGCTAGGAATAAGACGACAAAAGGGGAAGTAACGTGTAACAATTACAGGAAGAAGGGACACATGAAAACGCAATGATATGGAAAAGGAGGGGATCAGGAGGGAAAAGCCCCACGGCAGCAGAAGGGAAAACCGGGGGATGTCAGTCAGGAAGGTAAACAGGGCGGGGGACTGACCGAAGAGCAGACCCTCAAAATGATTAAGAAGGCCATGTAGGAGGAGTAGGTGGCCTCGACCCCCGGGGCTGGTACTGAGGACCCGCGGATGTATCTAACAGGACTGTTAGGGGTCGGCAGTAACAAATGTTACAGAGGCCTCGGTCTCGATAACCAACCTAGACCTCCTGACCACAAACAAGCAGATTAGAATAAGCGGAGTGGGAGGGGGCACTATGACAGCGAAATTAAGTGAGCTTCAACTAGTGGAAATAATGGGGCAATTATTACCACTAAGTTTCTGGATATGCTCCAACCCAGAGGGCACAATTTTAGAAATAGATTTATTAAGGGAATTGAATCTATTAATATAACCTCGAGAAGGGGTGATCCGTTGGGCAGATAGCAAGGGAGAACCACGATTAGGCATGAGAGAGATGGCGAGGATGGCCAGCGCCACAGCAATAAAACACAATTGGGACCAGGAGAAGGCGGCGGACTGGGCATGCCAACAATTTCCCGAGGTATGGGCCACCCATAAGCAGGATTGCGGATTAGTAAATATGGAGCCTTTGGTAATCCCGGGAGACAGCCCCAAAGCCCACCGGCAATACCCCATGAAGAAGGAGGCCCAGCAGGCAGTAAAGAGGATAGTTCAGTAGTTGGAGGCCTCCGGAATAATCAGGGAAACCACGTCCACAACCAACAGCCCAGTATGGCTGGTGGTAAAACCAGACGGCTCATATCGATTAACAATCGACTACACAGCCCTCAATAGGTGCACGCTCCGGCAGCACTCGATCGTGGCCAGTCCATCCACAATTCTCAATGGCTGGGACCCAGGGTATTGTATATTTACTGTCCTGGATATAGCTAATGGGTTTTGGAGCCTCCCTTTGGCCCGGGAGTCACAGGACAAGTTTGCAATTACCGTTGGAGATCAGCAATATACTTGGACACACCTCCCCCAGGGGTTCCATACTAGCCTGGCCATATTCCACCAGGCGATGGCCTGGGCTATCGAGAAGATAGATGTAGAAGCAGAAAGAAACACAGTGTTACAATATGTTGATGATATTTTGGTCGCCTCAACTACAATGTCAGGGCACTTGAGAGCCTTAGTTAAGATATTGATTGGGAGCCCTGAAGCGGGCAGGGTTTAAGGCTTCACCCACAAAGGCCCAGGTGGCCTAGACTAGAGTGCGATATCTTGGACATTGGATCAGTCAAGGCAAGAAAGCCATGGACAGAGGAAAGGCGGATGGCTGTTAGGGACATGCCTAAGCCCCAGAATGTCAGGGGAGTCAGGAAGGGATTAAAACTTTTTAATTATTATCGGAATTTTATACCTCAATACACAACGATAGCGGAACCCATACAGAAATTAATTAAAGAAACCGGGGGAACCCTACAAAAGTTAGACCGGAATAGGAAGAGGCATACGGGGAACTAAAAAGAACTCTGATGTCGGCTCCCGCCCTAGGATTGCCAGATCCCAATAAACTTTTCCACCTATATTGTGATCAGGATGGGGGAAGCTATTCCGCCGTGGTAATGCAGGAACGTGGGGGACGGCAGAGACCTGTAGCCTACTACTCGACAAAGAAAGACCCAGTGGTTAGTGGGATGCCCCGATGTGTGGCTGCCCTGGACTGTGCGACTTGGGTGATCAAAGTAAACGAACCGGTAATGATGATGGGTCAGACCATTTTGCACACACACCATACCCTGGTAGAATTACTAAATACTGGAAAGCTGCGGTCGATCTCGGACAGCCGAAAGGTTAAGTGGGAGACCGTGTTGCTGCCCAAAGACAAGTCAGTAATAATAAAAAAGCATAATGGAGTTAACCCCGCTACCGGGGTGCTGACAGAAGGGAAGGAACATAGTTGTAGGGAACAAGTAGAGGAAAAAATGGATAGCAGCATAAAGGAAGAACCATTAGACAACCCAGATGAGACTTTATATGTGGAGGGATCCAGAAAATACATTGATGGAGAACCCCATACTAGGTGGACGGTTGTAAGACAATAATGGCAGGAGCGTTCGCAGGAGACAAGTCAGCACAGGTGGCAGAACTGGTGGCCTTTATAAAAGCTCTCGAGTCAGCTAAAGGAAGGCGAGTAAACATATATACAGATAGTCAATACACTTTTGGGGTGGTTCACGACTATATGGCAGCCTGATCACGACGAGGGTATGTGACATCCACCGGCGAGGTGTAAAACATGGAAGGCTAGTAGAAAGGCTAGTGAAAGCAGCAAAGGAACCATGGAAAGCAGCGGTAATCAAGGTAAAAGCACAGACAAAACTAACGAGTAAGGGCCACACACACCCCCAAGACCTACCCACCTTGGGGAATCGGTTTGCAGACCTGGCAGCCAAACGAGCGGCAGCTGAACAACCAATAGGGTCGGATCCTGGTTGGTCCAGATCGTAACTTGTTGAGCAGTGATAGGCGACCCTTCACTCCCAAAGGCATCCGTGACCATGAGTAGCTCTGCGGGCATTGATGTTTCCACCTCCGGTGTGGGCAACAGTAACCGGCTCAATGCATCAGCGCAGTTGTCGGTGCCTGGTCTATGGCGAATGACATAATCGTAGGCAGATAATGTCAGCTCTCTGGACGTGGGATGATGCGTTGGTAATGATACCTTTATGTTCCGAGAACAACGATATAAGCAGCTTGTGATTGGTTTCCAGCTCGAAGCGAAGCCCAAACAGGTACTGGTGCATTTCTTTTTACCCCATAAACACATGCTAAAGCCTCTTTCTCCAACATGCCCTCGGCTCTTTCCACCTTGGACAGGCTTCAAGACATGTATGCAACTGGTTGTAGTTTGCCTGACTCATTGGCTTGCTGGAGTACGCAGCAGACCCCATAGGACGACGCATCACAGGTCAAAACTAGACGCTTGCATGGAATTTACAGTACCAGTAGCTTGTGGGAACACAACAGATTTCTAGCCTTCTCAAAGGCTCTGTCTTGAAGTTCACCCCACACCCAGTCATGTCCTTTCCTGAGCAGCTTGTGCAAAGGCTCTAATAATGTGCTCAATTTGGGTAAGAAGTTACCAAAGTAGTTGAGAAGACCCAGGAATGAATGCAGCTCTGTCACATTCTGCGGCCTGGGCGCATTTTTGATGGCTTCTGTTTTCGCGTCTGTCGGCCTGATTCCGTCTGCAGCAACCTTTCATCCAAGGAATTCGACCTCTGGTGCCATGAAAACGCATTTCGAATGTTTCAGCCTGAATCCCACTTTGTCCAGATGACGCAGAACCTCTTCCAGATTGTGCAGGTGCTCAGCAGTGTCACGACCTGTGACTAGGATGTCGTCTTGGAATACCACGGTCCTGGGGATGGATTTCAATACGCTCTCCATGTTTCTCTGAAATATGGCTGCCGCTGAACGAATGTCAAAAGGGCACCTGTTGTAAATAAACAGTTCTTTGTGCGTGTTGATGCACATAAGTTTCTTTGATGATTTAACCAGTTCCTGTGTCATGTAGGCCAACGTTAGATGCAATTTGGTGAACGATTTTCTCCCGGCTAGCTTTGCAAACAGGTCATCAGCTTTCGGTAGCGGGTACTGATCTTGTTTCATGACCTTGTAGTCTCCACAAATCCTGACTGTGCCATCACTCTTTAACACCGAAACAATGGGCTGGCCCATTCATTAAATTCGACAGGTGAGATGACCCCCTCGTGTTGTAGCCTGTCCAATTCGAGCTCGACCTTTTCTCTCATCATGTGCGGGACAGCCCTGGCTTTGTGATGGATGGGCCTTGCGTCTGGGCCTAGGTGAATCTGCACCTTGGCTCGCTTGAAGCTGCCAATTCCCGGTTCAAACAGTGAGGGAATTTGCTCAGCACTTGAGCACACAAATCATCATCCACTGATGACAAAGCTTTAATATCGTACCATTTCCATTTTATTTTCTCAAGCCAACTCCTGCTGAATAACGATGGGCCATTGCCCGGGATAATCCATAAAGGTAGATCAGGAACCGCTCCCTCGTACAACACTCTTACTGCTACACTACCGATCACTGGTATGAGCTCTTTGGTGTATGTACGCAACTTCGCATTTATCGGACTCAGCTTGGGTCTCTCTGCTTTGGTCTCCCACAGCTTTTCAAAAGTCCTCTGGCTCATTATTGATTGACTTGCACCCATGTCTAATTCCATGGATACTGGCACGCCGTTTAATTTTAACTCCATCATTATCGGTTTGCTCTTTGTTAGGAACGCACGTACGCTATACACTTCCTCTCCGGAGCTCCCAAATGCCTCGGGCTGCATCGGCAGATCCACACTGGATTGATCATCATCCACGTGGTGTGTCGCAGTTCGCTTTCTCTGCTGTGGACACGTCCGCTGAAGATACCCTGTCTTCGCACACCCTCTGCATGCATACTGCCTGAAGCGGCACTTCAGTGATTGCCCCCACAATACCAACACGTTGAGCTCGGATTTGTGCCCGATGGTGGTCGTTGACTGGCTCCCGTTCTGCATACGCAGTCGAGTAGGCCCTCGATGGCGAACATTGAGCGGCTCCCGTTCTGCATACACAGTCGAGTAAGCCTTCAATGGCGAACTTTGAGCGGCTCCCGGCCTTGGAGTCGCAATCAAGTAGGCCCTGCCATGTGCAGCTCTGTCGGCTGTCGATACAATTTTGTACACAGTACTTGCCGTGGAGTTCCTGTTTTGTCGCGATATCTGCTTCGTGCTTTTCTGCGTGGACATGCAAGCCTGGGCGATTGTGATGACCTTGCTGAGGTCCGGCGTCTCCGCAGCCAGCAGCTTACTTAAGATCGCCTCGTGGTTGACCCCAATCACAAAAAAGTCACGCAGCATGTCTTCAAACGCAGGTCCAAATTTGCAAGGCCCTGCAAGACGTCTCAGGTCGGCAACAAATGCCGCTACATCCTGGCCTTTTGGACGAACATGTGTATAGAAGCGATATCTGGATATGAGGATTCCTTCCGTGGGTTTAAGGTGTTCCCGAACTAGAGCACACAGTTCTTTGTAATCCTTTTCTGTAGGAAGAGTGGGTGAGAGCAGATTCTTGATGAGTGCATAGATCGTGGGGCCACAGACGGTGAGAAGAACTGCCCTGCGCTTCTCTGCATCCTTGTCTTTGTTTAGGTCGTTTGCCACGAAATCTCCCCAATCCTCTCCCTCATTGAATCTCTTGAGAATTCTAACAGTACTCGATCATACTATGCTTGCCATACTTTTCCGTGGGTTTGTATTTGCCTCGTCGCCAGTTGTGGTGTATGAAATGATACAGTGAACTCCGTACTGTGAGCCAATGACCCTAGGACCTCCGACGGTAGTGCCTCCTGTTGGTGGGCAGACCTTATGTACATATATTACACTTCACCGCCCCCCCTGCCAGAGGATAGGGGAAAAAGGTATTGCCTGGTAATTATAGACGAGTTCACCCGGTGGGTGGAAGCCTTCGCTACCGGGGACTGCTCCGCTCGGAAGGTAGCGCAGATCCTAGCTAGCGAGGTGATACCTCGGTGGGGAGTACCCCTGCAGGTAGATTCAGACAATGGGACACATTTCACGGGCAAAATAATGAAAGAAACATGTGCCCTGTTCGGAATCAAACAGAGGTGCCACATACCATATCATCGGGAATGGTGGAAAGATTGAGAGGGGACCTCATAGAAACGTTTAAAATTCTGACGGGGTTAGACAGGTTAGATGCAGGAAGAATGTTCCCAATGTTGGGGAAGTCCAGAACCAGGGGACACAGTCTAAGGATAAGGGGGAAGCCATTTAGGACCGAGATGAGGAGGAATTTCTTCACCCAGAGAGTGGTGAACCTGTGGAATTCTCTACCACAGAAAGTTGTTGAGGCCAATTCACTAAATATATTCAAAAAGGAGTTAGATGAAGTCCTTACTACTAGGGGAATCAAGGGGTATGGTGAGAAAGCAGGAATGGGGTACTGAAGTTGCATGTTCAGCCATGAACTCATTGAATGGCGGTGCAGGCTAGAAGGGCCGAATGGCCTACTCCTGCACCTATTTTCTATGTTTCTATGTTTCTATCATAAACAACAATTATATTTAAGAATCAACTTTGTGCAATACTTTATATTGCCTCTTAACACTCGGTTTACCTATTCTCGAGCTCCTCTGCAGTGTGTCCCTTGTGGCTGCAGCACGGCTGGTGGAAGGCTGCTGTGTGTAACGGCCATAGACTACAGATGGCCTTGCAGGACACCCTTAACTAGCTCTGGGCCTGGAGGTCCGGCAGTAGACTGCACCACCTCAGACTGGGCAGCGGCAGTCTGGGCTGGCTGGGTGATGGCCAGTGACAAGTGCAATGGCGGAGTGGCAATGGTTGGATGAGGAATGCTATCATCCTGAGCGAGGACAACAGGTTCCTGTTCCACTGATCCATTGCCACTTCCCTGGGCAGCACCTCAGCATCCACACCAATCTGCTGTAGCACAGATTGGTGGCCTGCTGCGACACCATGAGATCCCCGGTTGTCTTTGGTGGACCCAGCAGCGATGGCAGCAGTCAGAGAACGTGTGAGATAGCATGAGAGCATTCTGAGATTTGATGCCAACAACCATTGTCTGCATTACAGCACTAAGACATTGCGTTGCTACCACTTGTGTTGCACTGGAAGCTGCCACATCGTCCATGAAATGCCTCATGAGGTCTGGATCCGCACGGTCTGTCTGGAAGTCCACCATCGTCTATAGGCTGGAAATAGTGGGCTCCATGGTGTGCACAGAGCTATGTGCAGTGTTGAAGGCAGACTCCTCCACGCTCCTTATCATTGCCAAGAGGCTCTTGGGTACCCTTGCCATTGCACGTATCATCTCGGAGTGCATGGTCATCACCCTTGTTGTGAATGCTGCCCCATCGAGATCCTCATCTGAGTCCTGTGCTGCAGAACTTATGCGCGAACACTCCTCCGGGGAGCTGGATCCTGAGCTACCTTTTCCTCCTTGCCTTGCTACAACCTGCTAGGCCCCAGTGCATCAGTCAGTGCTGACCACTCTGATAAGCTAACCTCTCAGGACCACATAGTGCCAGTCTCTGAGCTGGTCCCTGCGGGTAAGAGATGCAATAACGTGGTGCATGGGTCGTCCTCCTTTACTCCCTCGTCATTGTCGTGGGGGGGCTCAGGTACAATCTGGACATCTGTTGGCTGATTATCTGAAAGCATAAATGGCACAAGATTCATGATTAGGTGAGGGATGGGTCAGGAATGGAGCAAGGAAGGTAGACAGTATCAGGAGCTGGAAAGTGATAAAGCCTTCTGGTGTGAGGGGTAAGTGGGATGAGAAAAGGAGAGGGGATAAAGATACTGTTGTTGCCCCCAGCGGAATTAATGTCTCTGCTGGCCACGGCGCCCACCACCTGCGGGCCAATGAGCTGCAGCACTCACTCCTCCAGGTCAGACAGCTCCTGCAGCTGATGTTCACCCCCGCTTGTCCTCAGTTGCTCCCTCCGATTATGTGCCATCTTGGCCTGCAAAAGAAAGGAATTTGTATGAGTAAGAGTCCAGCTATGTATGTGGGAGATATGCCTGCGATCGTTGAATAGGTGTGAACATAGGCAAGGCATGAGATGAGGATGTGAATTTAAGTAGCTGTACATGTTTGGTGGGAGAGTAGTGGTTTGTGCAGTGTGCACAGACAGAGGTTCAGACACTGGTATGTAGGAGATGTGGGAGCATGTACTCACCTTCGTTACCCAACTGAGGTCATTGCCCTTCTTCCGGCACTGTGCTGCGCCGACACCTCCTCAGCCACTTTTCTCCACCTGTCCTGGCCCTGAAGATCTGTGGCAATGGCCTCCTTCCAGATACGGGTAACAGTGCATCCCACTTTCTCGCCACTGCTCCCAACAATGCCTCCAAAGCCACATCATTGAATCACCCTGCCCTCTCCCTTCCAGCTGGATTTGCAGCAGCTATCCCAGAAACTTGTTGCACTTGCTTTCAGCTCTCCCTCAAATGCAGTACTTCTGAAAATGACCAGGTGCTTCTTGATATAACCCCTTTAAGAGCTTGCCAGTGTCAAGGATTGAAGGATAATTGCTGAATACTAGTCATCTGATATTGAGTAGTGCTCTGCTATGCACGATCCTCTGAGGTCATTAGCGCCTCATTTACCGCCCCCTTTCCTTCCTGGAGCACTAAAGTCCAATTTCGAAGAAGTTAGCAATCGTTTGCGCCTGGTGCTAACTTTTCAAAATTTTTAAAGTTAGAGCCCCAAACGGGGCACTATTAAATTTCGCCCCCCATGTTTTTGATTTGTAAGCAACAGGCGGCTGTGCTGAAATAATACATCATTCAAGGCATTATGAAGCAAACAATGATGAGGAAAGTTACATAAAGCTACATTTTCTGAATTGGCACTGTCATTTAAAAAGAAGCAATTAATATTTACTATTGCTCACCATGTAAGTAAAGCAGCTGTTAGGTGATTGCCAATGAAATAGCTGTGTCATCAAAAAGATTATTTGAGGGAGATTTTTGAAGAACTACATACTAGAACCTGCAGAAACATGAGTTAGGAATTCAGACTTGTGCCAGAAATGAGGTGCCGCTTTCATTCAAAATATGGTGCCACTTTAATAACAGAGGCGAACAGCGGTGTCAGTTACGCCTCTAGAGGCAGCTTGCCCGATGTCAGCGATGTCACGCCAAGAAGTTAGGATACATTGAACTCGCTTTATTCCCAAAAAATGGGTGAAACATAGGAACATAGGCTATTTCTCCGATCACTCTTCCCAAGAGGATCCTTCATTAAGCTGTATTAGATCATTCATTAATCCAATCTCATTACACATTACCAAATCTAAAAAAGTCTGCTCCCTGGTTGGTTCCACAATGTCTTGTTCTAAGAAGCCATCTTGAATACACTCAATAAACTCTTCCTCAAGGCTACCTTTGCCAATTTGCTTTGTCCAATCAATATGAAGATTAAAATCGCCCATGATTATTGCCCTAACTTTCTTACAAGCCTCCATTATTTCTTGATTTATACTCTGTCCTACAGTGTAGCTACTGTTAGGGGGCCTCATTCCCACCAGTGACTTCTTTCCCTTATTATTTCTTATCTCCACATAAACTGATTCTACATCTTGATCTTCTGAGCCAATACAAATTCTCACTACTGCAGTGATCTCATCCTTTATTAACAGAGCTACACTCACCACCTTTTCCTTTCTGCCTATCATTCTGAAATGGCAAATACCCTGAATATTCTGTTCCCAGCCTTGGTCACCTTGCAACTACACCTCTGTAATGGCTATCAACTCATACCCATTTATTTCTATTTGTACCGTCAACTCATCTATTTTGTTATCAATGCTGCATGCATTCAGATAAAGAGCTTTTAATTTTGTCTTTTTACCATCTTTCCTTACTCTGGTGCCACTTTCTGATGCACTCTTATGTTTATACGCTCTGTCCCTTCCTGTCACACTCTAGTTAGCATTACCCCTATCACTACCCTGCACTATTGCCTTCTCCTTTCTCTTTGAACTTTTAAATTTACGCTCACCTCATCCCTCTTGCCCACTATTTAGTTTAAAGCCCTATTTACAGCCCTAGTTATTCGATTTGCCTGGACACTGGTCCCAGCCTAGTTCAAGTGAAGCCCGTCCCTACGGAACAGCTCCCTCTTATCCCAGTACAGCACCACACTCATTCACATAGTTCTCTTGATCTTGCAGGCCAAGGTCGAGCATAATCAGAGAGAGTGAGGGGGAGAAAAAGACACAGTGTCATTGCCTCTGTCACTCACAGACACCAGTTCAGAAACTGGTACTGCGCATGATGGGCGACGTCATGGCTGTCATTGCAGCACAGGTGGAACTGACTCACCACCGCAGTGCTGCAGCAGAAGCGTAGACTGCTCTCATACAATCTCAGCTTACTGCGACTCAGACTGCTGCCACTGTGGCTAGGTTGCCCACCGTCGACTGGGATTGCAGGGAGTCGCAGCAGCCAAGCACGCTCTGCTCCAACAAATTGATAGGAATGCTGAGGTGCTGGTCCGGGGGAGTGGCAGTGGGTCAGTGGAGCAGTCCCCCGCTGTCCTCTCTCAGGATGACAGCATTTCTGTTCCCATCACTGCCCCTATGACATTGCCAAGACAGTTGCCGCCCATGGTGAGATGGTGCAGTCTACAGCTGGACCTCTAGAATCACAGCTGCTCGAGATAGAGCTGCAAGGCCATCTGATGTCTCCCCCATGGAAAATCAGCAACCTCCCACCTGCCATACTTTAGCCACTGTGGGAGCACATGATCCGAATAGGGCACCGAACAATAGGCACTAAGGGAGTGCACAAGGGTGATTAGTTCATGTCGTAATTGTACTTCTGTGTGAATTAATTTTGGATCAATTCATTAATTTTGTTTGGAATCTTTTGTGGTATGGGCTCTCAATTTAAGCTTTGTGCCCAGGAGGAGGTTGTAATATTCTGTGACAGAGGCATGGTATGGTGGGGATGTAGTGAGCAGCGGGAATCTCGGGTTTCATTCAGTACAATCAAGAGTCTGATGAGGAGTTCATGTCAGCCCGCCCGGAAGGGGGATTGGCTGGCTGTCTGCCTCCTCCCTCTCTCCTCCTTGTCTTCATGCGCACTTGTCCAGCTTCTCATTGCTCAGGGAGAAGACAACGTAATCGCTTTGCCTGCTGTACAGTCTCTGTGACCTCCCGGACACAGTGATGGATGGCGAACTGCGAGATGTTAGCTATGGAAAGCACCCCCAAAACTTACATAAGTACATAAGAATTAGGAGCTGGAGTAGGCCATTCAGCTCCTCGAGCATGCTCCGCCATTCAATGAGATCATGGCTGATCTAATACCCCAACTCCACTTGCCTGCACTATCCCCATATCTCCTCATTCCCTTAATATCCAAAAATCTATCCATCTCTGTGTTGAATACACTCAAAGACTGAGTCCCCACAGCCCTCTGGGTTAGAGAATTCCAGAAATTCACCACCTGCTGAGTGAAGAGGTTTCTCCTCATCTCAGTCCTAAATGGCCGACCCATTATTCTGAGACTGTGACCCCTGGTTCTAGACTCCTCAGCCAGAGAAAACATCCTCCCTGCATCTACTCTGTCAAGCCCTGGAAGAATTTTGTTTGTTTCAATGAGATCACCTCTCATTCTTCTAAACTCTAGAGAATATAGGTCTAGTCGACTCAATCTCTTCTCATAGGTCAAGCCCCCCATCCCAGGAATCAGTCTGGTGAATTTCGTTGTACTCCCTCAATGGCAAATATATCCTTCCTTAGGTAAGGAGACCAAAACTGTGCACAATACTCCAGGTGCAGTCTCACCAGGGCCATATATAATTGCAGTAAAATGCCTTTACTCTCATACTCAAATCCTCTTGTAATAAAGGCCAACATACCATTTGCTTTCTTAATTGCTTGCTGTACCGACATGTTAACTTTCAGAGATTCCTGTACAAGGACACCCATGTCCCTCTGAACACCAACACTTCCCAATCTGTCACCATTTAAAAAAATACTCTGCTTTTCTATTTTTCTACCAAAGTGGATAACTTCACATTTCTCCACATTATATTCCATTTACCATGTTCTTGCCCATTCACTTAGCCTGTCTTTAACCCTTGCAGTCTTTTTGCATCCTCTTCACAACTTACATTCCCATCTAGTTTTGTATCATCAGCAAACTTGAATATATTACATTTGGTCCCCTCATCCAAATCATTGATAAAGATTGTGATTGGTTGATGCCCAAGAATTGATCCTTGTGGCACCCCATTAGTTACAGCCTGCCAAGCTGAAAATGACCTGTTTATTCCTACTCTATGTTTTCTGTCCGTTAACCAATCCACAATCCATGTTAGTATATTAACCCCAATCCCATGAGCCCTAATTTTGTTCAATAACCCCTAGTGTGGCACCTCATCAAATGCCATCTGAAAATCCAAATACACCACATCCACTGGTACCCACATAACTATTCTGTTAGTTACAACTTCAAAAACTCTAACATCAAATATGATTTCCCTTTCATAAATCTGTGTTGACTTTGCCCAATTATTCTTTTCTTAGGGCTAAATTTAGGCTTTTATGTTTTGGGGCGATAATGGCAGCAGGGCGGGAAAGTTAGCGGCTGGGAATAGTTTGCTCCTCATTAGGTAGGTTTGGGCAGTTGAGCACTGTATCTGGGGGTGCAGCGCTAAGGGAGGTGTTGTACACCTCTCTTGGCACTAGGATGGGGAACTCCTGAGCTATAGACCCAGCCCGGGAGCGCTCCGAGAGACGCCTGGGTGAAAAGAACCCCTGCAACCCCCCCAAAAAAAATTCCCAAAACATTGCCCACATCACTATAACGAGATAATGTATAGCGCCCTCTAGTTGGAAGGTATAGGGAGCTGTATTGAGAGAAAGAGTCTGTGAAGAAATGCCATCTTAAGATCCACATGGATGTATGAGATCTCCCAAATAAATAGAGTTAAGTTGAACTAAGAGTGTTTAAGAACATTCAAAAGACTATAAATCACCTGGTGTCAGAAGCGGAGACTTCTGATCTTTCGTTGAACGCATCTATGACTGAAATATTGGAACTGTAAGACTTCTTCGAGCCGATGGAAATTGACGTTAAGCAGTGCAGTGCAGAGCATGCTTCCTACACATCATGCGTGGATCTGTGAAAGGCGATAAATAATCATAAGCTTGTAAAATAATCTAGAGGCAATAGTTAAGTAAATTTAAAGTGGCATGTTATTGTACAGCCTTGATTGAAAAAGTATTTCTACAAATACATGGCCACGATATTTTACTATTAGATTTGCTCTAGTCCTCTGAGTATTTGAACTCTATACATGTATGTGACAAACTCATAGTCCTAAACTGTAGCGAGCTATCATGACCACCACGGTGCAAACTCATGCGCACATTCCTCTCCCACCTCCATTGCAGGTGACTGCCGATTTGGAATAAATTCAAATAGCTGTGGGACAGCTATGAAATGATCACGAATATTGTGGAAAAACCAGATAGAGTTAGGGTTGCAACGTTTATCACTGCCATTGGCAGCGATGCCCTTGATATCCACAATAATCTTCCCTACAAATCAGAGGAAGACCAGCAGGAAATTGAGGTTATTTTGAAGCTCTGGTAAAACCAACATCTATGAACGGTTCCAGTTCAACAACTGTGTACAAGGGGATGAGCAGTTTGACAGATATCTCATGAAAGTGAGAGAGCTAGCATCGTCATGTGATTTTGGCAATTTGACGGATGACAAAGTACCTCTCAAAATTCATGCCAGATCTTTCAGACCTCAGTGAGCCTCTGCGACAGCTTACTCAGAAACACACCGTCTGAAAATGGACTGAAGAACAAGAAAGAGCGTTTGAAGCTATCAAACAACGCGTGACAGAATCTCTAGTGTTCAGGTACTTTAATCACAAACTTGCCATCAAAGGTCAAGGAGATGCTTCGAGCAAGGGTCTTGGGTTTGTCCTTCTGCAACAGGAACAACCAATTACATATATGAGCTGAGCGCTCACTCCAGCAGAAATGGGATATTCTCACATCGAAAAGGAGCTGCTTGCTCAAGTCTTCGGAATGGAACAAAATCACCAATATGTATACAGTTGCAAGATCACGCTCTGGACAGACCATAAGCCTTTGGTTGCCATAGAACGCAAGCCATTATCTGCAGCACCCAAGGGACTACAATGTCTGCTCATTCGGCTCAACTAATATAACGTTGAAATAAAGTATCAACCAGGAAAAGAAATGTACCCAGTAGAGACCCTCTTACGCATATACCTTGAAAACGTGGAGAGATCACCGACAGAAACTGCAGTGGAATGCATCCACATGGTGGACTTTCTCCCACTCTCCAAACAAGGTAAATCAGTGTCGGAACAGTGGGAGGCATTCAAGGAAGAGATCCAGAAGGCGCAGGCCTAACATGTGCCCTTAAAGAAAAAGATTGGGAATAATAATTCTAGAGCTCCCTGGATGCCTGGGGACTTACAGGGGAGGATAAAGAAAAAAAGGAAAGCTTATGTCATATACCAACTATAGAATCTTTAGAGGAATATAGAAAGTTAAGAGGCAAAATTAAAAAGGATATTAGGAATGCTAAGAGAGAGCATAAGAAATTTTTGGCTAGTAAAATTAAGGACAACCCTAAGATGTTCTATAAATATATTAAGTGTAAGAGGGTAACTAAAGAAATGGTAGGACCTATTAGAGACCATGAGGGTAATGTTTGTGTGGAGGCGGAAGATGTTGGTAAGGTTCTTAATGAATACTTTGCATCTGTTTTCACAAAGGAAAGGGGCAATGCAGATACTGCTGTTGAGGAGGAGTGTGATATTCTGGATGAAATCATATAGTGAGAGAGGAAGTATTAAGGGGTTTAGCAGCTTTGAAAGTAGATAAGTCTCTAGGCCTGGATGAAATGCATCCCAGGCTGTTGAGCGAAGTAAAAGAGGAAATAGCAGAGGCCTTGACCATCATTTTCCAGCCCTCTTTGGATCTGGGCATGGTGCCAGAGGATTGAAGGACTGCTAATGTAGTACCCTTGTTTAAGAAGGGAGAAACAGATAGGCCGAGTAATTACAGGCCTGTCAGCCTAACCTCAGTGAAAGTTATTGGAAAAAATCCTGAAATACAAGATAAATCTACATTTGGAAAGACAAGGATTAATTAAGGACAGTCAGCACGGATTTGTAAAGGGAAGATCATGTTTGACTAACCTGGTTGAATTTTTTGAGGAGGTAACCAAGAGGGTCGATGAGGGTAGTGCGCACGATGTAGTATATATGGACTTTAGAAAGCTTTTGATAAGGTCCCACATGGTAGACTGGTTATGAAAGTTAAAGCCCATGTGATCTAGGGCAAAGTGGCAAGTTGGATCCAAAATTGGCTTGGAGGTAGGAAGCAAAGGGTAATGATTGATGGATGTTTTTGTGACTGGAAGGATGTTTCCAGTGGGGTTCCGCAGGGCTCAGTAATGGGTCCTTTGCTTTTTGTGGTATATATCAATGATTTAGATTTGAATATAGGGAGTATGATTAAGAAGTTTGCAGACAAAACTAAAATTGGCTGTGTGGTTGATAATGAAGAGGAAAGTCATGGGCTGCAGGAGGATATCAATCTACTGGTTAGGTGGGCAGAGTAGTGGCAAATGGATTTTAATTCAGAGAAGTGTGAGATGATGCACTTTGGGAGGGCTAATAAGGAATGGGTATACACATTAAGTGGTAGGTCACCTAATAGTGTAGATGAACAAAGGGACCTTGGAGTGCTTGTCCACAGATCCCTGAAAGTAGCAAGCCAGGTGGATAAGGTGGTTAAGAAGGCATACGGAATGCTTGCCTTTATTGGCCGAGGCATAGAATATAAGAGCAGGAAGGTTATGCTTAAATTGTATAATACTTTGGTTAGGCCACAACTGGAGTACTGCGTGCAGTTCTGGTCGCCATATTATAGGAAGGACGTGATTGCACTCGAGATGGTGCAGAGGAGATTTACTAGGATACTGCCTGGAATGGAGAATCTTAGTTACGAGGACAGATTGGATAGGTTGGGTTTGTTCTCATTTGAACAGAGGAGGTTGAGAGGAGACCTCATTGAGGTGTACAAAATATTGAGCGGCCTGGACATAGGGGATAGTAAGGGCCTATTTCCATTAGTGGAAGGGTCTATTACGAGGGGGCATAGTTTTAAGGTGGTTGGTGGAAGGTTTAGAGGGAATTTGAGGGGGGCTTCTTTACGCAGAGGGATATGGGGATCTGGAACTCGCTGGAAGAGTGTTGGATGCAGAAAGCCTCACCACTTTTAAGAAATGGTTGGATTCCCAGAGCTGGTAATTGGGATTAGACTGGATGACCTTTCGTTGGACGGCGCAGATATAATGCTGAAGTACTGTAGGGAATCGAATAAGGCCAGGGTGATCTCCTGTACTAGTTTCGATCGCCTGGATGGGTCAGAGAGGAATTTTCCAAGATTTCTTCTCCCTAAATTGGCCTGGGTTTTTATCTGGCTTTTGCCTCTCCCAGGAGGTCACATGGCTTCAGTTGGGGTGAAGTGTAAAACGTTTCAGTATAAGGGGTGTCGCAGTTGTGTGAGGCAGATTGGTTGGGCTGGGTGCTCTTTGCCTTGCCGTCATTGTTCATAGGTTTATATGTAACCTTTAGGGCTGCTGACCAAGGGCCATGCCGCTCTTTATTGGCTGACGCGGACACGATGGGCCGGAATGGCCTCCTTCAGTGCTGTAGATTTCTACGTTTCTATGTTTCTATGTAAGGACTGACTACCATACAATGCGCAACCTCAAGCGACGCCACACTACAACTGGTCATACAACAAATCACAATGGGATGGCCAGAAACGACACATGAATGCCCACTTGAAATGCATGCATACTTCAAAGTTCGTGACGAACTCACAACACAGGATGACATAGTCTTCACATTGCTGTGTCATACCAAAATCCCTGAGATCTGACATTTGTCAGCGACTTCATGCTGCTCACACTGGCGTCAAGAGCACTCTTCGACATGCCAGAGAATCCGTTTACTAGCCAGGACTGAGCAGTGACATAAAAGACAAGGGGCTAGATTTTCCATTATTTTTACATGCAGACCACCCACTTAACGTCCATTTTAATGCTGAAATGAGGTGTAACACCCATATATCGCCCATTTAGGCACAAAATGGAAAGTAATGTCCATTTCTTGGTCATTTATCGCTGAGCATTATTTTCGGCATGCACATAACGCTGATAAAAAATAATACCATCGCCCACTTTCTTTGGGCGGAAAGATCAGAATGGGTGACTCCAATGCCCATAATATCGCCGATCATTACTTTTGGCACGTAATTAATGCCGAGATTTAATAATACCGCCCGGCCACCGTTTTTTGTCGTAAAGATCACATTTACCAAAACTAACGGCCAGAAAATCGCATATCCTTACTTTCGGCACCTCGCACACATCTTGCCGACAATATCACTCGCCGAGAAAACCGCTGTGATAAAGTTGAACTGACCGGAACCACTCACAGTGGTATGGACGTCATTTTCTTATGTGGCATCATTTAAAAGGCTGCTCTGCTTCAACTTCGGGGGAGTTTGGATGTACTCTGGGGGTGTTTTGAGGTGATGTGAACTTCCGAATAAACATCTTATCATACTGTGAATGAATGGAATTTACTTTAAATGTCTTAGCGGGGACATTTATTGGTTGTGAACAATCGGTGTAATACAGATAGTTGTTGGAATGGGGCCTGTCATTTCTCAGCCTCTCTTGCTAACCATGCACATGCTGCAGACTTGAGATGGCAGAAGGTACATTCGACAGCATCTTGTGCTCAATGTAAGACATGCCAGACTGATGAGGAGGATCAGACGTTACACCAGACGTTACACGCCCCACGCCTACAGAAAGAAGCAGTCTTACCTCAACTTGTGCGACACCACCTGCCTTCGGAGACTTCGCTTCCACAAAGAGGTTATCAGTGAGATATGTCAGCTCATCAGGGCAGATCTGCAGCCTGCCAGAACCATCATGACCGCACTGTCCATCGAGGTCAAGGTGACCGCGGCACTTTCGTTCAACCTGTCGGGTCCCTTTCAGGCCTCAGCTGGCGACATTTGCGGTATATCTCAGCATGCCACACATTGCTGCATTAGACAGGTCACTGAAGCCCTGTATGCACGCAGGAAGGTCTATATCAGCTTCCCTATGACCAATGAGGCTCAGACTGAGAGGGCTTTAGGATTCTACTGAATTGCTAACTTCCCCAAGGTGCAGGGAGCAATAGACTGTACACATAGCACGATGCAGGCACCTTTTTAGGATGCAGACGTTTTTAGGAACCACAAGGGATTCCACTCCCTGAATGTGCAACTTGTTGTCGAACACCAGCACATTATTATGGCAGTGAATGCTAAATTTCCGGGCAGCATCCAAGATGCTCAAATCCTCAATGAGAGCACTGTATCTGACTTGTTTACCAGTCAGCCACAAGGTCAATGCTGGATGCTTTGTGACAAAGGATATGGCCTTGCCTCCTGGCTGATGACGCCCCTGCGTGACACCCACACCGAAGCCGAGAAGCAATACAATGAGAGCCACTCGCAATATTGTGGAGAAAACCATTGGAGTGCTTAAGCAACACTTTAGATATCTGGACCTCTCAGGAGGTGAGCTCCAATACCACCTTGAGCAGGTAGCTCAATTCATGGTGCTGTGCTCCATGCTATACATCTTGGCTATCAGGAGGGGACAAGAATTGCCAAAAGGGTCTGACGGTTCATCTCAGGAGAGAGAGGAAGAGGAGGATGAGGAGGTGGATGCTGATCTCGGGCCAGACAATCAGGCTGACGCTGAAACCACGCCCCTGCCCCCCTCGAGACCGCAGGAAAGGGCCACATAGCTGCAAGACTCTTATGGCAGCAGCTCATAATTGAGCGCTTTGCTTGAAAGAACGTTGGTGCTATTTACAAAGCTGCAACTGCTGGGTGTGCAGGTCATACACCAATGGTACATCACCTTGGTGACGGTTAAAGTTTAAGTTGATTCAAGTTAAGTGTAATTATACCCTTTCATGTTAAGGAATCACCAGTGTGTAATGGTGCAGCTATCTGAGACAATGCGCAAAAAGGTTACGTGAAATAAAAAACATTTAATCCGACCATTTGTCTGAAATCATAAGTATATCTGTAAAAAACACCCCACCCCACACCCGCCCACCCGACAACAAATTTATCACATTTACATCATTACAATGGTCCCCATTTCCCATAAAACAGAACACAAATGTAAACCAACAAGATAGCCCCCTCACCCCTTGCTCTAACCCTCCCACCAAGATAGCAGCAGCAACCTAAAAATATGCCTCAGACAACACCTGCGGCCATGCACCTCACTTTCCTCCCCCCCTCCCTCCCCCCACCTCCCCCGCTTCTCCTCCCCACCTCTACCCGTTCCCCTTCCCCTCCTGACTCTAAGCTGACTGGCCGAGGAGCTCCTCAGGTGCTGCTTCATTGGGGTGGATGACGGCAGAACTGCTGCTTGGACGGATATGGGAGAGGACGGTCCCGAGGTGGGAACGCACTCCAAGCCAGAAGTTAGATCGTCCTCCTGGCTCTCATGTGTTGTTGGCAAGGGGGATGCAGCGCCTTGGGGTGCAGTGCCATGCTCTGGGACTACAGGGAGCCCTCTGCCACCAGTGTTCCTGGCTAACAGCTCCAGGGCCTCCTCCATCCCTTCCATGTTATATATTATTTGTTGGACAAAACCTCGGTGCCAACCAAGCTCTTGGTGCTTAGTAGGCTTTTTGCTGTTGGTGAATCTCCCTCGTGCCTCCCGCAACAGCCAGACATGCACATACCACACCCACACACGCTTTCAGTCCCTCTCTGCTCCCTCTCTCTCTGTCTCCTCTTCTGCACATGTAATGATGACCCCTGACCTGAATCGTAGGAAACAAGCGTTGCCATGCCATTGCTAAGGACAGCGACACTTTATGGCAGAAGGTCAGCGAGATTTAAAGCTAACGCCCATTTTAGATCGCTCGCGGTAACGTCATTTTTTAAAATGGAAACTAGGGGGTTTGAAAATGGGCGATAATCCGGCGATCTTAAAATCCATATTTACCGCCCACGTCGAAAATAATGCCCATTTTTGGGCGAGCTGCACAAAAGTGCAGCTTCACAAAATCTAGCCCAAGGTATCAAAGTGCAAAACCTGTAACACCTATCAATCGAGCCAACCAAAAGAACCATTGATAAGTCACAATCTCCCTCAGAGACCGTGGGAAAAGATTGCTTGTGACATATTCACACTCGATGGCCAAGAGTACTTATGCACAGTGGACTACTACTCGGACTATTTTGAGATAGACAATCTGCATGGAAAGAAAGATGCCACCATCATCATCAAACACCTCAAGAAACACTTCTCTAACCACAATATTCCAGACAAGCTTCAATCTGACAATGGACCTCCCTTCAACACTCAACAGGTCACAAACTTTGCCACAGAATTTGGATTCGATCACACAACAAGCTCATCAGAATATCCACAAAGCAACAGAAATGTTGAGAACGTAGCTAAGCTCGCAAAGCAGTTAATCAAGAAGACAAGGAAAGACTGTGGTGACGTCTACATGAACCTTCTCATCTGGCGAATCACACCAACTGAAGGCCTTGATAGTTCACCAGCACAACGTTTACTCGGTCGCCGCACAAAGACAAACATCCCAATCGCAAATGAACTACTCACACCAAGAATCATACACAACATCATCGTCAACAAAGAAAAGAACCATGCCAAACAAGCACACTACTACAACAGAGGTGCTACAGCATTTCCTACACTGCAGAAAGAGAAACAGTGAGACTGAAACAAACACGAGAAAGCAAAGAGTGGCAAAAAGCTCAGGTTCAGAAACAAGTTGGCATTCGTTCATATCAGGTCATTACAGAAGATGGCCGTGAGTATCGCAGAAATAGGAAACATCTGAGAAAGAGCGCTGAGATATTCATTGAAACTCCAGAGATCTCAGTGACACACACACATGATCTGCTACTAACACAGCCAACTAACACACAGAACAGCATTTCAATGACAACACGTGAAAACAGGGATATGTTGCCTGATATTTCCCCTCAGAGCACTGATAAAGGGACTAAATCGACCAGTGCACAGAACGCCACTGAAACAACCAGTTTGAGGTGAAGCAACAGAATCCGCACAACACCAAAATACCTGAAACACTATGTACAGAAATAAGAAATGGACACTGGACACTTGGATAAAGACTTATTAAGGCAAGAGTTTTGTTGTTGTTTGTTAAATGAGTAGTTCTTTAATACATGTATTAATAAGAAGTTAACTACCCGTTTATATTGAAGTTAACTTTAATTCATTTTAGTTTCTTATGAAAGGAAAGGTGTAATGAGATAATGTAAAGTGCCCTCTATAAAGAACATATCGATATAATGTATAGCGCCCTCTAGCTAGGAAGTATCAGGAGCTGTATTAAGAGAGAGGTTCTGTGAAGGAAAGCCATCTGAAACATCATATGGCTGTCTGAGATCTCCCAAATAAATAGAGTTAAGTTGAACTAAGAGTGTTCAAGAGTGTTCAAGAGACTATAAAATACAGCCACCACAACATAAATTGCAAAAAAAATTCAAAGGAAAAACAATCACACTTAGCTTAGGAGTCCATTACTCACCTCTTCGCTGATGGAATGGTTGGACTACGCTGATTTCCCAGGTGGTCATTGCGGGCGCACTTCAGGACATAGAGGTCGGGCAGGAGATCAAACTCACACCGATGTTGCAACCAGGGTCGTTACACACTGGTGCAGCTCTTCCCGGAGTGCTGCCCTGTGCCGCCGCAAAGCCAGACCCAAGGATAGCTGCAGAGCGCTGGAGGCTGACCACCCACCCAGAAGACCTCACCACCACCATTGCTGCCGCTCCTGGGTGAAAAATGGAGCGCAGAAAAAACAAAAATCCAGCCCTGGTGCCCTGTTACCACATCCTTAATAATAGGATCTAGTATTGACCCTACAATTGATGTCAGGCTAACTGGTCTATAATTCCCCGCCTTCTCTCTCCATTCTTTCTTAAATAGCAAGGTCACATTAGCTACCTTCCAATCTGTGGGAACTGTTCTAGAATTTATGGAAATTTTGGAAGATGACAACCAATGCATCCACTATCCCTATAGCCACCTCTTCCCTTCTTTCTCTTTACATCTAAGGTAAGAAGTGGCTTGAGGCTCAGGGACCAAGCCAGTGTACTTCTCCTTAGAGTAGAGAAGGTTCAGAGGAGTTTTGATCGAGGTGTTTAAAATCATGAAGGGTTTAGATTGAATAATTAAAGAGAAACTGTTTCTAATGGCTGAAGGGTCAGTAAGCCGAGAACACGGATTTAAGGTGATTGGCAAAAGAACCAGAGGCGACATGAGGACATTTATTTGTTACGCAACGAGCGGCTAGGATTTGGAATGTACTGCCTGATAGGGCAGTGGAAACGGATTCAATCGTGATTTTCAAAGGGAATTGGACAAATACTTGAAGGAGAAAAAATTACAGGGAGTATGAGGAAAGGGCAGGCGAGTAGGGGGCCAATATCGTCCCTTCCCTTAAGGCCTGTTAGCACCGGAAATCAGCTGCCACGCTGCAGAGTGGAATGGCCGGCGACTTATTGTGGAATGGCCACTGCTTGCCCAATTGCCCCACCGCGGTTTCCCGGCAGTGAGCATCCCCGCACCGCTTCCCCCCCACTTCCGCCGTGCTGCTGGCCAGCACACCTAAGTACGCCATCAGAGCACGCACCGCCAAGGTCCCGGGCCGGAAGCCACATTCCACTATAAAAATCTTCCGACCACTTGACAGGGCCAAGAGTAGGTTTTCTTGGGTGGTGCCTAGTTTCTGATGCACACCGTCAGTGTGCCTTAAAAGTGTGGTGGTTTTTGTTGGATTTGTGTCGGCGACTTTTTCCCCATGTTTGAGAAGCAGTTCGAGGATACAGTGCGCAATTGTTTGCGAGTGCTGGAGGCGCCTCCTCCGGCAGAACAGGGAGCCGACATCGAGGAGGCTGAGCTTGGGGAGGGGTTGGAAATGGGGGCAATACTGGCAGACTAACACCTTCTGCACATTGTGCGTACCGCCGAGGCACGCAGGTGAAGATGGCGCTGGGCAAGGGCAAGGGCCACAGTTATCATGGCGGCCCAGCATAGAGAGGGCCAGCGAGATGGTGACAGAGGTGAGGCCAGAGAGCTGCCACAGGAAGGCCCTCAGCAAGGGTGTTCCCTAAAGAGGAGGGTGAGTTACACGGACCTCCCGCACCAGATACTGGGCCAGCAGGTCATGAGGCAGCCTGCAGAGGAGGCAGATGCTGGGCAGCAGCAGCCTGCAGAGGTGGAGGAGGCAGCAGACCAGCAGGGAGAAGCCAATGAGACACAACAGAGAGCAAGACGGCTGCACAGACATGGGGGCAGAAGGCCATATCAACAAAGGGTCTACTGCCACCAATTCTCATACTGGGAACTGAATGATAATCAGTGCCTGCGCAGACTACGATTCTGCAATGACGTAGCAATGGAGCTCTGCAATCTCCTGCAGGCAGACTTGGAGCTGCAAACACAGTTCAGGACAGCCCTGAGCATGCCTCCAAGATTACAATCGCCCTGAACTTTTATGCCACTGGGTCCTTCCAAACTGCCACTTTAGACATCTATAACATCTCGCAGTTTGCAGCCCATACATCGATACAGGAGTTCACTGATGCTTTGTATAGGAGGAGGGCCAATGACATCTCCTTCCCTATGAGCAGGGACAAGCAATTGGAGCGGCTGACTGGAATCCTGTGCATTTTGGGCTTCTGCAGGGTTCAGGGAGGTCATTGATTGTGTCATGTATGTAACCTCTATGTAACACCACTGAAATACTGTATATACTTAAGCAATGCACACCTTGACCACAGGGGATGAACTTGTGGGAGACACTCCTTACCTGGTCATCCAGGTATATAAAGGGAGGTCCCACGCAGGGTCATCACTTCTTGGTCCTGTGAATAAAGGTTCAGGTCATAGAGTGACCTTGTCTACAGAATGTGCCTCGTGTGGGTTTTGTGCCATTGAGTAAGGACATGACATTGTCGACAAGAAACGGGAATCAACGACCCACGAGAATGGCCACCGGTAGCACAGAGCAACGGTATTGCGTTGGTGAGGACTGGGACGATTTCATTGAGAGGCTCCAGCAAAGCTTTGTCATGAAAGAATGGCTGGGAGATGCAGCGGCCGACAAGTGAAGGGCCCATCTGCTGACCAGCTGCGGACCTAAGACTTACGCGCTCATGAAAGACCTACTAGCACCCGAAAAGCCGGCGGACAAAACCTTTTAAGAGCTCAGCAAACTAATCGGTGAGCACCTCAAACCGGCGAGCAGCATACACATGGCCCGACACAGATTCAATACCCACCGACATCGTGATAAACAGAGCATACCGGACTTCGTTGCGGAACTCAGGCGTTTGGCCAGTCTCTGTAAGATCACAGACGTCTGCAGGGGATGGATGTTAAGGGATTTCTTTATTGAGGGCATCGGTCATGCGGTGATTTTCCAAAAGTTAATTGAGACTAAGGACTTGACTTGACTGGAAGCGGTGGCGTTGATGGCTCAGACTTTCATGGCGGGGGAGGAGGAAACCAAAATAATATACGCGCGCAATTCTGCCTCCAACGCGGCGGGGGATCAGGGAATCAATATCATAAACGCGACTCAGAGCCCCGCAGGCAGGCAAGGGCAGTTTGACACACCCCAGGCAGCAATAGACCCCAGAGTAGGTTTTCAACAGAGACAATGGCAGGCTGAACGGACATTTACGCCATCACAGTGGACAATGCGGTCTGGGATGGGGCCATTGACACCCACTAACAGGGTACTCAAGGGCAGGCAAAGGGACAATCAGCGAGGAATGCTGGGTCATAGCTCCTTTGTTCACAACAATGGGAATCTCAGCTCATGCTGGAGGTGTGGGGGCAAACACTCTGCCAGGACTTGCAGGTTTCAACAATTTGTCTGCAGAAATTGCAACCTCAGTGGCCATTTAGCTCAAATGTGCAGGAAGCCTGTAACCAGGCTAGTTTATGAGGCGGATGGACCAGAAGAGGGGTCTGTGAGGCAGGATGACTCTTGGGGCAAATCAATGGATGCTGAAGTTCAGCGAGTTCATGTGGCAAACATTCACAGCTCATAAACCAAAATGCCACCAATGATGAAGAAGGTTTTATCTGGATCAGTTCCTATGGAGTGGAGGGTAGCCAATGTAACCCCACTTTTTAAAAAAGGAGGGAGAGAGAAAACAGGGAATTATAGACCGGTCAGCCTGACATCGGTAGTGGGTAAAATGATGGAATCAATTATTAAGGATGTCATAGCAGTGCATATGGAAAGAGGTGACATGATAGGTCCAAGTCAGCATGGATTTGTGAAAGGGAAATCATGCTTGACAAATCTTCTGGAATTTTTTGAGGATGTTTCCAGTAGAGTGGATAAGGGAGAACCAGTTGATGTGGTATATTTGGACTTTCAGAAGGCGTTCGACAAGGTCCCACACAAGAGATTGATGTGCAAAGTTAGAGCACATGGGATTGGGGGTAGTGTACTGACATGGATTGAGAACTGGTTGTCAGACAGGAAGCAAAGAGTAGGAGTAAATGGGTACTTTTCAGAATGGCAGGCAGTGACTAGTGGGGTACCGCAAGGTTCTGTGCTGGGGCCCCAGCTGTTTACACTGTACATTAATGATTTAGATGAGGGGATTAAATGTAGTATCTCCAAATTTGCGGATGACACTAAGTTGGGTGGCAGTGTGAGCTGCGAGGAGGATGCTGTGAGGCTGCAGAGCGACTTGGATAGGTTAGGTGAGTGGGCAAATGCATGGCAGATGAAGTATAATGTGGATAAATGTGAGGTTATCCACTTTGGTGGTAAAAACAGAGAGACAGACTATTATCTGAATGGTGACAGATTAGGAAAAGGGGAGGTGCAAAGAGACCTGGGTGTCATGGTACATCAGTCATTGAAGGTTGGCATGCAGGTGCAGCAGGCGGTTAAGAAAGCAAATGGCATGTTGGCCTTCATAGCAAGGGGATTTGAGTACAGGGGCAGGGAGGTGTTGCTACAGTTGTACAGGGCATTGGTGAGGCCACACCTGGAGTATTGTGTACAGTTTTGGTCTCCTAATCTGAGGAAGGACATTCTTGCTATTGAGGGAGTGCAGCGAAGGTTCACCAGACTGATTCCCGGGATGGCGGGACTGACCTATCAAGAAAGACTGGATCAACTGGGCTTGTATTCACTGGAGTTCAGAAGAATGAGAGGGGACCTCATAGAAACATTTAAAATTCTGACGGGGTTAGACAGGTTAGATGCAGGAAGAATGTTCCCAATGTTGGGGAAGTCCAGAACCAGAGGTCACAGTCTAAGGATAAGGGGTAAGCCATTTAGGACCGAGATGCGGAGGAACTTCTTCACCCAGAGAGTGGTGAACCTGTGGAATTCTCTACCACAGAAAGTTGTTGAGGCCAATTCACTAAATATATTCAAAAAGGAGTTAGATGAGGTCCTTACTACTAGGGGGATCAAGGGGTATGGCGAGAAAGCAGGAATGGGGTACTGAAGTTGAATGTTCAGCCATGAACTCATTGAATGGCGGTGCAGGCTAGAAGGGCCGAATGGCCTACTCCTGCACCTATTTTCTATGTTTCTATGTTTCTATGTTTCTATTAAACGGCATTCCTGTATGCACGGAGCTGGACACGGGAGCCAACCAGTCACTCATGAGCGTTCAACAATTAGAAAAGCTATGGCCACTCAAAGCCTGTAGACCCAAACTAGAACACATTGAGACACAACTATGGACGTATACGAAAGAAATAATTCCAGTACTAGGCATTGCAATGTTGGCGGTCACACACAATGGATCAGTGAACCGGCTGCCGCTCTGGATTGTCCCGGGCAATGGTCCCGCACTGTTGGGGAGGAGCTGGTTAGCTGAGATGAACTGGAAATGGGGAGTGTGCACGCAATGTCGTCTGTGGAGCAAAGTTCGTGCTCACAAGTCCTACAACAATTTGAGTCACTATTCCAACCTGGCGTCAGGACGTTCAAAGGTACCAAAGTAGTGATATGCATCACCCTGGACACCAGACCAGTGCACCACAAAGCCTGAGTGGTGCCATATGTGATGCAGGAGAAAATTGAGAGCGAATTGGACTGTTTGCTGAGAGAGGGCATCATCTCGCCTGTTGAATACAGCGACTGGGCAAGCCCCATCATTCCTGTCCGAAAAGCGGATGGTTCTGCCAGGATCTGTGGCGACTACAAGACCACTATCAATTGTGTGTCCCTACAAGACCAATAACCACTCCTAAGAGTGGAGGATCTTTTCGCCACGCTGGCAGGCAGCAAGCTGTTTACCAAGTTGGATCTCACTTCAGCCTACATGACCCAAGAACTGGCCGACGAATCTAAACTACTGACCACCATCACTACGCACAAAGGACTGTTCGTTTACAACAGGTGCCCGTTTGGCATTCGATCAGCGATTTTTCAAAGAAACATGGAAAGCCTGCTCAAATCCATTCGTGGAACTATCGTATTTCAAGACGACATCCTCATTACACGTCGTGACACCGAGGAACAACTCCACAACCTGGAGGGGGTGCTACGCCGACTGGACCGGGTAGGCCTGCGATTCAAGAAGTCTAAATGTGTGTTTTGGGCTCCTGAGGTTCAGTTCCTGGGCAGGAGGGTTCCTGCAGATGGGATTCGGCCCACCAAATCCAAAACAGAGGCGATTCGACGAGTGCCCAGGCCCGACAACACATCGGAGTTGCATTCATTTCTGGGACTCTTGAACTATTTCGGGAACTTTCTGCCGAACTTAAGCACGTTGTTGGAGCCGCTTCACATGCTCCTGCGTAAGGGTTGTGATTGGTTTTGGGGGGACTGTCAAGAACGGGCTTTCAATCGGGCGCGGAACCTACTTTGTTCAAATAAGTTATTGACCCTGTACGACCCCTGTAAGAAATTGGTTCTGACATGTGATGCATTGTCCTATGGGGTTGGATGCGTGTTGCAGCAGAGTAATGCTGAGGGGCAACTCCAACCTGTGGCTTATGCTTCCAAGTCGTTCTCTCAAGCAGAACGGAGATATGGGATGGTTGAGAAGGAGGCACTCGCATGTGTCTATGCTATAAAAAAAATGCATCACTTCCTTTTTGGCAGGTTTGAATTAGAAACGGACCACAAGCCGTTCACATCCCTGTTGTCATACAGCAAGGCTGTCAATGCCAACACGTCAGCTCGCATACAGCGATGGGCTCTCACGCTGGCTGCTTATGACTACTCCATCCGGCACCAGCCCGGCACTGAAAATTGCGCTGACGCTCAGCAGGCTTCCACCGGCCACCACCGAGGGGGCAGCTGAGCAAAGCGCTGAGATGGTCATGGCCGTTGATGCCTTTGACAACGCAGGCTCCTCATTCACAGCCCGCCAGATCAAAATCTGGACAAACAGACATCCCCTCCTATCTCTGATTAAGAAATGTGTCCTGACTGGGGATTGGGTGTCCACACACGGAGCATGCCCTGAGGAGGTCAGACCGTTTCACAGGCGGATGGATAAGCTCTCCATCCAAGCTGACTGCCTACTTTGGGGCAGCCGGGTAGTCATGCCCCAGAGGGGAATGGAGGCATTCATCAGGGAACTCCACAGTGAACATCCAGGCATCGTGCTGATGAAGGCCATTGCCCAGTCACATGTTTGGTGGCCAGGAATTGATTCAGACCTGGAACACTGTGTTCGCAGGTGCACGACATGTGCCCAGCTGGGTAATGCCCCCAGCGAGGCCCCGCTTAGCCCGTGGCCCTGGCCCAATAGGCCATGGTCACGCATTCATGTAGACTACGCGGGCCCGTTCATGGGAAAAATGTTTCTCATTGTGGTAGATGCGTACTCGAAATGGATCGAGTGCATCATTTTGAATTCGTGCACGACATTCACCACTGTGGAGAGTCTACGTGCGGTCTTTGCAACCCACGGCTTGCTGGACATCCTTGTTAGCGATAATGGCCCATGTTTCACGAGCTACACATTCCGGGAGTTCATGTCGGGCAATGGCATCAACCATGTCAGGACAGCACCGTTCAAGCTGGCCTCCAATGGCCAGGCGGAACGTGCGGTCCAAATAATTAAACAAGTCATGCTCAGGATTCAAGGACCCTCCCTACAATGCCGCCTATCGCGTCTCCTGCTGGCCTATAGATCCCAACCGCACTTGCTCACGGGGATCCCGCCCGCTGACCTACTTCTGAACTCGGTTGTCCCTCATTCACCCTTACCGACATAGTTGAGGGCAAGCGCCAGTCCCAAAATGAGTACCATGACCGAAATTCAAGGGGGAGATCTATAGAAATAAATGACCCCGTATTTGTCCTCAATCACGCCATAGGATCCAAATGGCTTGAGGGTACTCTAATAGACAAAGTGGTTAAACTTAACAATGGGCAGATATGCCGCAAGCATCTGGACCAAGTAAAATAAAGGTTCAGCATGGACACTGAGGAAACCGAGGGAGATCATGAGATGGTGCTCACACCACCGCCAGTGAACGAGCAACAAGAACATTCAGCAGCATGTACAGTCCCGGTGGTCCCGGTGACAGACACTCACGCCAAGCTCAACAACCAGAGCCCCAACTGTGGCGCTCCATGAGGGAGCGTAGACCACCTGAAAGACTTAACCTATGATCCCAATAAGATTTTGGGGCGGGGGGGTGGAGGTGATGTCATGTATGTAACCTCTATGTAACACCACTGCAATACTCCATATACTTAAGCAATGCACACCTTGACCACAGGGGGTGAACTTGTGGGAGACACTCCTTACCTGGTCATCCAGGTATATAAAGGGAGGTCCCATGCAGGGTCATCACTTCTTGGTCCTGTGAATAAAGGTTCAGGTCATAGAGTGACCTTGTCCATAGAATGTGCCTCGTGTGGGTTTTGTGCCATTGAGTAAGGACATTACAGATTGCACCCATGTCAGTCCGAGGGCAGTCCAACAAACTCCCGAGCAATTTCGAAACCACAAGGATTTCCACTTCCTGAATGTTCAACTGGTTTGGGACTAGAATCACAAGGTTATGCAAGTGGAAACCCTGCTGTTCCTGGCAGCAGCCACGATTCTTTCATATTGCGGCAGAGCGGTGTGCCAGACATCTTCAATAGTCCCAATCAAGATTACGGCTGGCTCCTCAGTGACACGGGCTACGCACTGAGATCATGACTCCTTTTCGCAATCCTAGAACTGCTGCGCAGCACGCCTATAATGACAGTCTCTCGGTTGCCAAGTTCATCATCAAGCACACAATTGGGATTCTGAAGCAAAGATTCCATTGCCTGGACCACTCAGGGATGTGGTGCAGTACTCGCCTGAGCATCTCTCCATATTCGTGGTGGTGTACTGCATGCTTCACAACCTGGCCATCATGAGGGCACGGCCGTTGGAGGACGAGACAGCAGTGGCACCTGTGGAGGAGGAAGAGGAGGAGGTGCATGATGAGGAGGCGCAGGAGGAGGAGCAGGAAACGGGTGGGGAGCCAAGCAGGAGGAGGTGTCGCCATCATGACCCTGCAAGGGAAGCACAAAGCCGTCTCATAGCTGTGTGTTTCACATAAATGAATGTCCAGGTGAACCTGCATCTGGCCATGTCCATGGGCCAACCTATGAGCCCTCTCATACATCATTAGAAACATAGAAATTTACAGCGCAGACCAAGGTCATCTCGGCCCATCGTGTCCGCGCCGGCCGACAAAGAGCCGCACGGCCCTCCGTCAGCAGCCCCAAAGGTTACATACAAACCCATGAACAATAACGGAAAGTCAAAGAGTACCCAGCCCAACCAGTCCACCCCACACCACTGCAACATCCCCTTATACTAAAAACATCTACACTTCACCCCAACTGGAGCCATGTGATTTCCTGGGAGAGTCAAACACCAGATAAAAACCCAGGCCAAATTAGGGAGAAAAAAACTGGGAAAATTTCTCTCCGACCCATCCAGGCGATCGAAATTCCCTGCAGTACTTACCATTATATCTGCACCAACCAACAAAAGGTCATCCAGTCTAATCCCAATTACCAGCTCAAGGTCCGTAACCCTGCAGGTTACGGCACTTTAAGTGCCCATCCAACCATCTCTTAAAAGTGGTGAGGGTTTCTGCATCCACCACTCTTCCAGGCAACGAGTTCCCGATCGCCACAACCCTCTGCGTAAAGAAGCCCCTCCTCAAATCCCCTCTAAACCTTCCACCAACCACCTCAAATTTATGCCCCCTCGTAATAGCCCCCTCCACCAATGGAAATAGACCGTTACTATCCACTTGTCCAGGCCCCTCAATATTTTGTACACCTCCATGAGGTCTCCGCTAAACCTCCTCTGTTCCAATGAGAACAAACCCAGTCTATCCAATCTGTCCTCATGACTAATATTCTCCATTCCAGGCAGTATCCTAGTAAATCTCCTCTGCACCATCTCGAGTGCAATCATTTCTTTCCTATAATATGGCGATCAGAACTGCATGCAGTACTCCAGTTGTAGCCTAACCAAAGTATTATACAATTTAAGCATAACTTCCCTGCTCTTATATTGCATTGGTCAATAAAGGCAAGCATTCCGTATGCCTTCTTAACCACCTTATCGACCTGGCCTGCTACTTTCAGAGATTTGTGGACAAACACTCCAAGGTCCCTTTGTTCATCTACACTATTAAGAGGCCTACTGATAATGTGTATACCCTTTCCTTATTAGCCCTCCCAAAGTGCATCACCTCACACTTCTCTGAATTAAATTTCATTTGCCACTGCTCTGCCCACCTGACCAGTAGATTGATATCCCCCTGCAGCCCATGATTTTCCTCTTCATTATCAACCACACAGCCAATTTTAGTGTCATCTGCAAACTGCTTAATCATACTTCCTATATTCAAAACTAAATCATGATATATACCACAAAAAAGCAAGGGACTTATTGTGTTCCTAAAGCAGATGAGACTGCACACAAGGAGGTTAAAGTAACAGTGAGCTCAGTCTTTATTAAGACACTCCAGAGTGAGGAATAGGCCTTAGGGGCCAGCTTATATACAGTGCTCCCAAGGGATGCTGTGATCCCTTGGGACTTCAGGGGATGCGCTCCCTGGTGGCGGAACATGGGAGTGCATGCTTTACAGATACACAACATCACTCCCCCGCAAAGTCAAAGTGAAAACTATTTACAAGGTGAGGCGGTCGGGAGTTTTTATTTCCCTGGTGGACCGCCTCGTTACAAATGTCTGTTCTGGTGTGTTGGCTGCGCCCTCGCTGGGTTGGCGTGTTGTTGGCCCTGCAGGGCTGTTGGGTGAGCCTGGCCTTGCTGGGCTGTTGGGCGTGATGGGTTCGATTTCCTGGTCCGGGGTGATGTCGTTGATCCTTTGGGTGTGTGTTGTGAGTTCGAAAAAGGTGGTGTCTGCTGTGGGTTGTTCAGGGCAGTCTGTGAACTGCAGCCTCGTTTGGTCCAGGTGCTTTCTGCAAATGTTTCCATTGTCTCGTTTAACTACAAACACCCTACTCCCTTCTTTAGCTATCACCGTGCCCACGATCCACTTGGGACCATGTCCATAGTTTAGCACATACACAGGGTCATTCAGATCAATTTCCCATGACACAGTGGCACGACCATCATTTACATTTTGTTGCTGCCGCCTGCTCTCTACCTGATCATGCAGGTTGGGGTGAACCAGCGAGAGTCTGGTTTTAAGTGTCCTTTTCGTGAGTAGCACCGCCGGGGGCACCCCTGTGAGCGAGTGGGGTATTGTGCGGTAGCTGAGCAGTACTCGGGACAGGCGGGTTTGGAGTGAGCCTTCTGTGACTCGTTTAAGGCTCTGTTTGATGGTTTGTACTGCCCGCTCTGCCTGCCCATTGGAGGCTGGTTTAAACGGGGACGAGGTGACATGTTTGATCCCATTGCGGGTCATGAATTCTTTAAATTCGGTACTGGTGAAACATGACCCGTTGTCACTGACCAGTATGTCAGGCAGGCCGTGGGTGGCAAACATGGCCCTCAGGCTTTCAATGGTGGCGGTGGCGGTGCTTCCCGACATTATTTCACATTCAATCCATTTTGAAAAAGCATCCACCACCACCAGGAACATTTTACCGCGAAACAGGCCCGCATAGTTGACATGGATCCTCGACCATGGTCTGGAGGGCCAAGACCACAAACTTAGTGGTGCCTCACTGGGTGCGTTGCTCAACTGAGCACATACGCTGCATTGCCGTACACAGGGCTCAAAGTCAGAGTTGATAGCAGGCCACCACATGTGGGATCTGGCTATCGCTTTCATCATTACTATATCCTGGTATGTGCTGTGGAGATCCGAGATGAACGTCTCCCTGCCCTTTTTGGGTAGCACTACGCGGTTACCACACAACAGGCAGTCTGCCTGAATGGACAGCTCGTCCTTTCGCCATTGGAATGGCTTGATTAGCTCTTGCATTTCAACGGGGATGCTGGCCCAGCTCCCATGCAGTACACAGTTTTTTACTAGGGACAGCAGAGGATCTTGGCTGGTACAAGTCCTAATCTGGCGGGCTGTGACAGGTAATTTATCATTTTCAAATGCTTCCATGACCATCAACAAGTCTGCGGGCTGCGCCACAATCAACAAGTCTGCGGGTTGCGCCATTTCCACCCCCGTGGTGGGCAATGGTAGCCGATTGAGAGCATCCGCACAGTTCTCGGTGCCTGGCCTGTGGCGGATGGTATAATTATACGCTGATAGCGTGAGTGCCCACCAATCTATGTGGGCTGAGGCATTAGTATTTATCTCCTTGTTTTCAGCAAACAGGGATTTGAGGGGCTTGTGATCGGTTTTCAGTTCAAATTTAAGGCCAAACAGGTACTGATGCATTTTCTTTACCCTGAACACACACGCTAATGCCACTTTCTCAATCAAGCTGCAGGCCCTCTCGGCCTTAGACAAGCTCCTGGAGGCACAGGCGACAGGTTGCAACTTTCCCGCAACGTTAGCTTGTTGTAATACACACCCGACTCCGTACGACGATGCATCACATGCTAGCACGAGTCTTTTACATGGGTTATACAATACAAGCAGCTTGTTGGAGCATAAAATATTTCTGGCTTTCTCAAAAGCAATTGCTTGTTTTTTTCCCCATACCCAGTTCTCACCTTTACGCAATAACACATGTAGGGGCTCTAAGAGGGTGCTTAACCCCGGTAGGAAGTTACCAAAATAGTTGAGGAGTCCGAGGAACGACCGCAGCTCCGTGACATTCTGTGGCCTGTGCACGTTCCTGATAGCCTCTGTCTTGGCGTCTGTGGGCCGAATGCCGTCCGCCGCGATCTTTCTCCCCAAAAACTCAACTTCTGTTGCCATGAAGACACATTTCGACCTCTTCAGCCGCAGCCCTACGCGATCCAGTCGCTGGAGGACCTCCTCCAGGTTTTGTAGGTGCTCGACGGTGTCCCGACCCGTGACCAATATGTCGTCCTGAAAAACCACCGTGTGTGGTACCGACTTGAGTAGGCTCTCCATGTTTCTCTGGAAGATCGCTGCAGCCGACCAAATTCCAAACGGGCATCTGTTGTAGATGAACAGTCCCTTGTGCGTGTTAATGCAGGTGAGGCCCTTCGAAGACTCCTCCAGCTCCTGTGTCATGTAGGCCGAAGGTAGTTCGAGCTTGGTGAACGTCTTGCCTCCTGCCAGCGTCGCAAATAGGTCGTCTGCCTTAGGTAGCGGGTATTGATCCTGTAGCGAGAAACGATTAATAGTTACATTATAATCGCTGCAAATCCTGACGATGCCATCACTTTTGAGTACTGGAACAATCGGACTGGCCCACTCGCTGAATTCCACTGGGGAGATGATGCCCTCACGTTGCAGCCTGTCCAGCTCAATTTCCACTCTCTCCCTCATCATGTGAGGTACCGCTCGCGCCTTGTGGTGAATGGGTCGTGCCTCTGGGATCAAGTGGATCTGTATTTTGGCCCCGGAAAAGTTTCCAATGCCTGGCTCAAAAAGGGAAGGAAATTTGTTAAGAACCTGGGTACATGAGGCCTCATCGACATGTGATAATGCTCGGCTGTCATCCCAGTTCCAGCAGATTTTGCCCAGCCAGCTCCTTCCAAGCAGTGTGGGGCCATCGCCCAGGACAATCCAGAGTGGCAGTTCGTGCACCATGCCCTCGTAGGTGACCTTGACCATGGTGCTGCCCAGGACAGTGATAAGCTCTTTGGTGTACGTTCTCAGTTTCGTGTGGATGGGGCACAGGGCTGGTCTGAGTGCCTTGTTGCACCACAGTCTCTCAAACATCTTTTTACTCATGATGGATTGGCTAGCACCAGTGTCCAGTTCCATGGCTACGGATAAGCCATTCAATTTTACGTTTAGCATTAGAGGTGGACATTTCGTCGAAAATGTGTGCACTCCATGTACTTCAGCATCTGCCTCCTCTCGCTGAGGCTCGAAATTGCTTTGATCCACCATGGACCGATCTTCCTCTGCCACGTGGTGGTTAGCAGGTTTTGCAGAGCTTGCAGCTCGTCTGCAAGCTTATTGGAGGATCCCCATTGTTCCACCGCTCTTGCAAACATACCCTTTGAAGTGGCATGAATCGGCTGAATGGAAGCCTCCACAACACCAACAAGGTGTGAATTGCCTTGCATTCATCCTTTGTTGTGGACTCTGAGTCATCTGGGTCACCTGAGGCCTACTGGCAGTTGCAGACTCGTGGTTTCTGCCCTGTACATTTCTGCTCGCAAACACAGTTCCAGTTAATTTATGAACATTGCTAACACTTGTGTGCTGAGAGATTTGTTTGGTGTTATCACTGGTGGACATAATGGCCTTACTGAAGGTCGGTGTCTCTACAGTCAAAAGTATTCATAGAATGGTCTCGTGGCCAATGCCCAGTACATAAAAGTCTCTGAGCATCTGCTCCAGGTAGCTATCAAACTCACATTGTCCTGCAAGTCGCCTTAGCTCGGCAACGTAGCTTGCCACTTCCTGACCTTCAGATCGCTGGCACGTGTAGAACTGATACCTCGCCATCAGCACGCTCTCCCTCGGGTTAAGATGCTCCCAAACCAGTGTACACAGCTCCTCATACGACTTATCTGTGTGTTTCACCGGAGCCAGAAGATTCTTTATGAGTCTGTAGCTCGGTGACCCGCAGACCGTAAGGAGGACCGTTCTCCTTTTTGCAGCGCTTCCTTCTCCGTCCAGCTCATTGGATACAAAGTTCTGGTCTAGCCGTTCGACATAGGCTTCCCAGTCCTCATCCTCCGAGAACTTCTCCAGGATGCCCACAGTTTGCTGCGTCTTTGCGTTGGTTTCATATGCTCGTCGCCAGTTATTGTGTTTCTAACACAGATGAGACTGCACACAGGGAGGTTAAAGTAACAGTGACCTCAGTCTTTATTAAGACACTCCAGAGTGAGGAACAGGCCTTAGAGGCTGGCTATGTACAGTGCTCCCATGGGTTGCTGGGATCCCTCGGGACTTCAGGGGATGCGCTCTCTGGTGGCGGAACATGGGAGTACATGCTTTACAGATACACAACAGGACCCATTACTGAGCCCTGTGGAACCCCACTGGAAACATCCTTCCAGTTACAAAAGCATCCATGAATCATTACCCTTTGCTTCCTACCTCCAAGCCAATTTTGGATCCAACTTGCCACTTTGCCCTGGATCCCATAGGCTTTAACCTTCATGACCAGTCTACCATGTGAGACCTTATCAAAAAACCTTGCTAAAGTCCATATATTCTACATCGTATGCACTATCCTCATCGACCCTCTTGGTTACCTCCTCAAAAAATTCAATCAGGTTAGTCAAACATGATCTTCCCTTAACAAATCCATGCCTATCCATAATTAATCCTTGCCTATCCAAATGCAGATTTATCCTGTCTTTCAGGATTTTTTCCAATAATTTTCCCACCACTGACGTTAGGTTGACAGACCTGTAATTAATTGGTCTATCCCTTTTTCCCTTCTTAAACAATGGTACTACATTAGCAGTCCTCCAATCCTCCGACATCATGCCCATATCCAAATAGCACTGGAAAATGATGGTCAAGGCCTCTGCTATTTCCTCTTTTACTTCGCTCAACAACCTGGGATGCATTTCATCCGGGCCTCGGGACTTATCTACTTTCAAAGCTGCTAAACCCCTTAATAGTTCCTCTTTCACTATATTTATTTCATCCAGAATGTCACACTCCTCCTCTGTAGCAATATCTGCATTACCTCTTTCCTTTGTGAAAACAGATGCAAAGTATTCATTAAGAACCCGACCAACATCTTCCACCTGCTCATGGTCTGTAATAGGCCCTATCCTTTCCTTAGTCACCTTCTTACTCATAATATATTTATAGAACATCTTAGTGTTTTTCTTAATTTTACAGGCTAAGAATTTCTCATGCATTCCTAATATCCTTTTTAATTATACCTTTATCTTTCTATCTTCCTCTAAAGATTCTGAAGTATTTAGCCGTTGATATGTGACATAAGCGTCCCTTTTTTTTCTTAATCCTCCCCTTTAAGCTCCTAGACATCCAGGGGGCTCTAGAATTATTTTTCCCAGCTTTTTTCTTTAAGGGCACATGTTTGGCCTGAACCTTTCGGATCTCCTACTTGAATGCCTCCCACTGTTCCGACACTGATTTATCCACAAGTCGCTGTTTCCAGTCCACTATGGTTAAATCACTCCTTAATTTAGCAAAATTAGCTTTTCCCCAATTCGAAACTTTTATTCCAGGCCTATTCTTGTCCTTATCCATAACCAACTTGAATCTGACTGAATTATGGTCACTGGCACCCAAATGCTCTGCCACTAATACCCCTTCATCTTGCCCAGCTTCATTCCCCAAAACTAAATCCAAGACCGCTCCCTTTCGTGTTGGGCTTGCTACATACTGACTAAAAAAGTTCTCTTGAATGCATTTCAAGAATTCTACATCCTCTGTCCCCTTCACACTAAATTTGTCCCAATCAATATTTGGATAGTTAAAATCCCTTATTACTATCCTATGGTTTCTGGACTTCACAGCAATTTGCCTACATATTTGCTCCTCGAACCCCCTCCCACTGTTTGGGGGTCTATAGTACACTCCCAGCGGTGTGATCGCCCCTTTTTTATTTTTCAATTCGACTCATATGGCCTCAGTTAATGATCCCTCTAACATATCATCCCTTCTCACCGCTGTAATAGTTTCTTTAATTATTACCGCAACCCCCCCGCCCCTTTTACCCCCCACCCCCTCTCTCTATCTTGTCTAAAAATCCTGTAGCCAGGAATATTAATCTGACAAACCTGCCCCTCTTTCAGCCATGTTTCTGTAATGCTATAATGTCATACTCCCAAGTGTCTACCTGTGCTCTTAGCTCATCCATCTTATTCGCTATACTCCTTGCATTAAAGTATATACCATTCAGCACAGGAAGACCTCCTTGCTTACTACATACTAAGCCCTGTTTCCTCTGTCTTACAGGTTCGCTTTCTAGATTCTTGCTATCCAACTTCTGCTTTACTTCCTTCCCTTTTGGATTTGTTCTCAGGTTCCCATCCCCCTGCCAAGCTAGTTTAAACTCTCCCCAACAGCAGTAGCAAAACTCCCCGCGAGGATATTGGTCCCGGCGCTGTTGAGATGCAACCCGTCCGGTTTGTACAGGTCCCATCTCCCCCAGAAGTGGTCTCAATGCCTCAAGAATTTAAAGCCCTCCCTCCTACACCAACTCTCCAGCCACGTATTCATCCTCTCTATCCTTCTATTCTTGTACTCATTAGCACGCGGCACTGGTAGTAACACGGAGATTACTACCTTTAAGGTCCTACCCTTTAATTTTCTTCCGAGCTCCCTAAATTCTTCCTGTAGGACCTCATTCCTCATTTTACCTATGTCGTTGGTCCCAATATGGACCACGACCTCTAGCTGTTTACCCTCCCCCCCCGCCCCCACCCCAGGATGCCCTGAGTCCGCTCTGTGACATCCTTGACCCTGGCACCAAGGAGGCACAAAACTATTCGGGAGTCACGTCTACGGCCGCAGAAACGCCTATCTGTTCCCCTAACTATAGAATCCCCTAACACTAGGGCTTTATTGTTCTTCGTCCCTCCCCTCTGTGCAGCTGAGCCACCCGTGGTGCCTTGCAATTGGTTCTGGCTGCACTCCCCAGAGGCAATTCCAAGGCACCATCATCCTTACCGATACTCAGAATTGAATATTGGTTTGAAAGCGAGATGGACTCACGGGGGGACTCCTGCGCTACCGGCCTAGCACACTTACTGAGTCTGGTGGTCACCCACTTCCCCTCCACCTGCACGCCTTTCATCTGCGGGGTAACCACCTCCAGAAACGTGCTATCCACGTAGTTCTCAGCCTCGTGGATGCACTTTATTGACTCCACCCGCCTCTCCAGCTCCGAAATGCGGTGCTCGAGCAGTTGAAGCTGGAGACGCCTCCTGCATACATGGTTGTCTAGGCTGTGCGAAGCGTCCAGGATTTCCCACATGCCGCAGGATGTGCACTCCACAGGACTGAGCTGCACTGCCATCCCTCTAGTTAGCCTTATCTAGTTTAAAATCTTCTTAAAAAGAAATAGAGAAAAGAGAGCTACTCACCAACTCACCTCACCGACCTCTATGGCCTCCTGAACTCACCGACCTCCGAATTCCCAACTGGCCGACCTCAGGGCCTACCTACTCGCCGACGTCAGGGCCTACCGAATCGCCGACCTCAGGACCTCAGGACCTACCGAATTGCCGACCTCCTGAACTCCTGAACTCGGACTCCCCGGAACTCACGGACACTCCAGCTCTCGTCACGGACTCTCCCGCTCTTGTCACGGATGAATATGTGGTGGCATATTCTGGTCCCTGTAAATCATTCCCGCACAGTTAAATGAGAGACCTATTCAGAAATTTCCAAAATAAAGAGTTATTACACCCCAAACAATGGGTGGCCAAAACATCAACATATCAATTATCACCCTTGTGGAACTCCTTAATACCCCTCTTACGCAGACCGATCCTTATACCACGCCGCAGTGTCTACCCTGCGGCTGCCACATGGCTTTGGGAATGTTATTGTGTGTCTATAGAGGAAGCTACAGATGTTCTTCTCAGACGCCCTCGACCAGATCTGGCCCTGGAAAGACCGGCTGCAGACTGGGCTGCATCCTCCTGTGCGCCTTCAGTCGGAAGTGGCTGGGATGATGTCATGGTTGGCAGCAATTGCGGAGTGGTAGCTCTCAGCTCAGCGCTGCTGTGAACCGGAGCGCTGACATCAGTATCCGGGTCCAAGGAACCAGCGCCACTCCCCCGGGGCAGCGCCCAACCTCCCCCACCAAGCTGCTGGAGCACAGGTCGGTGGGGTGGGGTGACACCGTTAGGCACCCAGTAGACCGTGGTGGGCCCAGCCGCGATGGCAGCAGTCAGATTTCATGTAGCATCCAGCTGAGACTGCATGAGAGCAGCCACACTCTGGAAGCCATCAGAGACGACAGCACTCGGACGCTCTGTGCCCTGCTGCCTAGTGTGCATGAGAGCATTCTGAGCTTCCAGGGCAGCGGCTATCCTGTCCAAAGAAGTACAGCGACGCTCGTTCCCTCGCATCTGTGTTGCAATGGCAGCTGTCGCCTCGGCCAAGAGATGCATCATCGCAGCTGCATCCGCACAGTCACCATTGTCCACCATTGTCTGCAGACTGGCAATGATGGGCTCCATGGTGTACGCAGAGCTGCCACAATGCAGGAGGCGGACTCCTCCATGCTCCTGACCACTTGCGACAGCCTCTTGGGCATCCCTTGCATTGTCTCCAAGAGCTCGAAATGCATGACCACAAGAAGGGTGATGGACATGCGCACCATGATGATAGGTGCATTGGCAAGGGTGTCCGAGAGCCTCTCGGCAATGTTAAGGAGCATGGAGGAGTCCACCGCCAATATTGCACAGAGCTCTGCACACACCATGGAGCCCATCATTTCCAGTCTGCAGAGGAGAGTGGATGCCCAGAGAGACCGTGTGGATGCAAACCCCATGATGCGTGTCATGGGCGACGTAGCAGCTCCCACTGCAGCTCAGGTGAAAGCAATGCAACGTGTTAGTGCTGTAATGCCTCCAATGGTTGGTGGTATCAAGTCTCAGGCTGCTTTCATGCAGTCTCAGCTGGATGCCAAGCCATGTCTTAGTGCTGTCATGCAGTCAATGGTTGGTGGCATCGATTCTCAGATTGTTCTCAGGGACCGCACCTCCACAAGGCTGATTCAGTGGGTGACTCCTCCGTTGCTGCAGTTTCTGCTTCTGTTCGTCCTCCTCATCGTCATCTTCCTCATCCTCCTCCTCTTGTTCTTTCTCCTCCTGAAGTGGTGTGGCTTTGCCCGGGGCAATGGCTGTGCCCTCATGGTGGGCAAGTTGTGCAGCATGTAGCAGACGACGAAGAAAAGAGACACCCGCTCAGACGAGTACTGGAAGGCTCCTCCCGCAGCAGAACCGTTGCTTGAGCACTCCGATGGTCTGCTCAATTATGTTCCTGGTGTCAGCATGGCTCTCATTACGAGTGCTGGGGTTACGGAGGGGAGTAATGTCCTAGGTGGAGAGCGGATAGCCCATGTCTCCCAGCAGTCAGCCGTGAGCTTGATGTGGTGGTTGGAACAGAGGATCTCAGGATTGTTATGTGGTGCCCGCAAAGCAATGTGCGTGCAGTAAATGGCATACTGCTGCATGGGGAAGCCCACTATCCTGCTGCTTCTGTCTGGTGATGGGGAAGGAAATGTAGTCCCTTCTCTTTCTGTAGCGATCATCTGTGACCTCACAGATGCAGCAATGGATGGTGAACTGCAATATGTTTGATATGTCTCCTGTTGCACACTGGAAGGATCCACTGGTGTTGAAATTGAGGGCCACGGTGACCTTGACTGTCACTAGCAGAGCTGTGTTCACCTTGCTGCCAGCTGCAGGTCTGGTTGCAGGAGGTGGCAGAGTTCTGTGGTCACTTTATTGGTGAAGCGTAGCCTCCTAAAACACTGCTGCTTACTTCAATGTATATAAGAGAAGTGCTCTAGGAAAACCCTATGTGGGTAAGGCCTCTTGTTGCGAGACCTCCTCCCTCAGTGTACATCTTCTCCCCTTCTTCACTGCCTCCACTCCCGGCCCCAAAGATACTCGGGCACGAGGGGGGAATGCAAGTAGAGCGCTCATGACTATGAGCAGAAGCCTTAAAAAAGAATGAAGGCATTCTCCACTTGCAACAAGTTACCTTAGAACCTTGAAAGAATTTTATAAAGTTGGTGGAGTTGTAGAAAGCAGCACAGAGCCAGTCAAACTGAACAAATATGTCAGGTACAAGTGATTGCTGATGATCCCTTTAAATACCGCTGCTGGGGTCTCCTTCCTGCTTGTCAACGCTTGCTCAGCTCGTCACACTTAATGTATGCCAGTAAGTTGAACGGTGAACTACAAACTCCCAGATCCGTGCGTCTACTGCGCATTACACACTCACTGACATCACAATCGGCATCATCTCATAAGATACTGTACTGTAGTACTGTCCCACACTGAAATTCTGTACTGTAATACTGTTCCACACTGAGGTACTGATATCCAGGCCAAAGCTTCCACTGCAACAGCATGGATATCTTATAGGATGCCTGAGAATTCCATCGACAACAGTGCTCATTGATGTGCTCCAAGGTCTGATTAGGAACTCCACGGTCACATGACGGGGATGCTAAGGCTGTCACTTATCTCATTTCCTTTGGTGATCTTCCCTCTGTGGCTGCCAATCTCATAATCCTCCAAACCTGCATAGGCCGCATCTATTTCCTTCACAAGATCCACAAACAAGGCTGCCCTGGTAGACCTATTATTTCAGCCTGCCTTTGCCCGACAGGACTGATTTCTTCCTATCTCGACTCTATTTCTTCTCACCTTGTCCAGCCTTTTCCCACCTACATCCACAACTCTTCCGACACCATGAGACACGTTAACAATTTCCTGCTTCCTGGCCCCAACCGTTTTCTTTTCACCATGGTTGTCCGATTCCTCTACACCTCCAACCTCACACCAGGATGGCCTGAGGGCACTGACTGTATTGGTGCTGTTTTCTGCTCTCGCCTTGACCTGGAAGGCACAGGGACCAAAATTGTTCCGTTTTTAAGAGCCGTTCCGCCTCAAAATTGCCCTCCTTTATTTTTGTGGTGGTGCACGATACCGCCCCATCCATGTTCCCGCCCTGTCGGGCATGCGCTGACACCTGACCGACCAGCGGTGGTCCCCTTTCCGCTCCGCGTGGGAAATTGCTTCGCGGGATTGGCCGCCGCACAGTGCACCCAATAGATTTCCCTGGCAGAAAGCTGCTCGTAGCTGGGTGGCACTTATTAATATTAATATTTACTACATAAAACAAGGGACCGAGTACTGAGCCCTGTGGAAACCCACTAGAAACAACCTTCCATTCGCAAAAACACCAGTCAATGATTCCCCTTTGCTTCCTGTCACTGAGACAATTTTGGTTCCAATTTGCCACTCTCCCTTGGATCCCATGGGTTTTTACTTTTTTGATCAGCCTGCCGTGAGGGACTTTGTCAAAAGTGTTAAGTGTTAACTCCACGAGGCTAAGTACAGTGAGTTAGTTCAGGCATGACCTTACTCCAGTTTATTTATTCTCAAAGTGAGGATTCAACATGGCTGCCAATATTATATACACAGCTTGCATGTGTCTGCCAGTGACCATTAAGACTCCGACAGTCGCGCCCTCCAGTGGTAGGTAAAACCCAGTTAACATACATAACATCATTGCTCCCAAAGTCCTTGGTACAGGTTGTATTTACAAGTTGAGACAGTCCAGGGCATTCTGCCCCCTGGTTGATCTTCTCAGTTCAAACTCAAGCTTGGGTGAGTTAGTAGGACCATTGCTGCATTGCGGAGCAGTCGGTCTGACAGGACTATCGGGGATGATAGGTTTGTCTTTATGAATGACACAAGGGTCAACTGATGGTTGGATGTGTGTTGGGTGGTCGATGATGATGTCATCTTCAATTTGTTCTGGGTTTTCTATGAATCGCAGTTTGGTTTGGTCGATGTGCCTCTTGCACATTTGGCCATTTAACAGTTTGACTACAAACACCCTGTTCCCCTTCTTGGCCAAAACCATGCCAGCAACCCACTTTGGACCATGACCATTGACATGGGAATTAAAGAGTTAAACACGTTTTAGATTAGGAAGGCAAAAACACAATTTGCTGATGTGGTGAAATTAGCAGGTGCAACTGTAGGACAATGGTGCAATTCCTGTTATTCAAAGCTAATGTCATAGGCCTAGGAACTGGCTTCCTGTTGTTATTCAGAACTAAGAAATAGATTCCTGTTAGTGGCAGGAGGCAGAATGCAGGATACATATGTTCATACCCAAGAAGGATGTTGAAAAAATTGTCACGCGGTAGAAAGACTGACCAATGATAATGTAAATGATGACTTTGCAAAGAATTCTGGATAAAAGAAGCAACTCCTGAAGTGTTTAAACGAGAACGGTGGGAAGGTATCCAGTTAAGGAACTGGTGTCGACCGTGTCTCCCTTGATCAAGCAATTAAACAATTCTTTTCTCCACAACAGGCCTGTGTTGAGTGTCTTTGTCATACTCCACATCAATCATAATTCAGGACAAACACAGGGTCATAAACAGCAATGTCACATGATACTGCCGCACAATCATGGTACCATTACTGCTGTTGCCTTCTGGTTTTGACGTGATCATTGAGATCAGGTGTACAAGGGAGAGCTTGGTTTTGAGGCCTCTCTTCATTAACAGCTGGGCAGGAGGGACCCCGCTGAGAGAATGGGATCTCGTCCGGTAACTGAGCAGAATGCGGGACAAGCGGGTCTGTATGGAACCGTGAGTCACACGTTTTAGGCTCTGCTTAATGGGTTGGACAGCCCGCTCCGCTTGACCATTAGACGGGGGTTTGAAAGGGGCAGACCTGACATGCTTGATGCCATTATGGGTCATAAACTCGTGGAACTCCGAACTGGTGAAACACGGTCCGTTGTCGCTGACGAGGACCTCGGGCAGGCCATGGGTGGCGAACGTGGCCTGGAGGCTTTCAATAGTGGCTGGGGACGTGCTGGATGACATGATTATGCATTCAATCCATTTGGAGTAAGAGTCCGCTACCACTAAAAACATTTTGCTGAGAAAGGGGCCGGCAAAGTCTATGTGGATCCTTGACCACAATTTGGATGGCCATGACCACAGTCTCAGCAAAGCCTCCACAGGTGCGTTACTCAGTTGCATGCAAGTGTTGCACTGATGTACGCATGACTCCAAGTCTGCGTCAATGCCAGGCCACCAAATGTGAGACCTGGCAATGGCTTTCATCATGACAATGCGTGGGTGGTGTGATATCTTCACAGAGCACACACACACAACTGGCAGGCTCTCTGTCTGGAAGCTACCGGAAGCTGCCTGTCTGCTTATTATAACTCTGCAGCTGCAGTACACAATACGTCCACATCCACAGTATGGAGCTACAAGCATTACAAGCTTACAGCACTTACAGACATCACACTTCTCCCTCCTTAATGAAAAAGCCATCATAACAAACATCATAAATAACTTAATTTTTATACATATTTACAAATTTAACTTTCCCACTTGTTTTCTGTTTCAAAGAGGATACCTTCGCTCTCGAACAGAATCTTCCAAACATGGTGTTGATTTCACACTCATTTGAGGCTCATCCTGAGGAACATTTTCCTCCACGGAATTTCCTTGATTTTCATTTGCACTCACTCTAACTTCAGGCTCTTTGTTTCCCTGACTTGGAATCAGACTTTCATTCTGATTCTCTCCTGGATTTGTTTCCAGTATATTTAACTTCCAGCATTATCGGAGGACTTTTGGTAAAAGAATGTACCCCATACACTTTTTCATCCTGCACCTTGGGTTGAGTTGCTTGTGCCGCTTGATCTACGCTGGATCGATCATCCTCAGCCATGTGGTATGTCGCAGCACGCTTGCTCAGTTGTGGACACATTCACTGAAGGTGACCCATTGTTGCACAGTCTTTGCACACTTATTGCTTGAATCGGCATTGATGGGCCTGATTCAATGCAACGCCAACAAGGCGAGATTTGATTCATCCCAGATGGCGGACTTTGAGCAGTTACAGGTCGTACGAATGCAGAGGAGTAGGCCCTGCCATGTGCAGCTCTGCCTGCCGATAATATTATTTTATGCACAGTACTTGCCGGTTTGTTTCTATGCGGGAAGATATCTGTTTCGAGTTTTCGTCCGTGGACATGCATGCTTGGGCGATCGTGATGGCCCTACTCAGGTCTAGAGATTCAGCAGCCAGCAGCTTTCGAAGGATAGAAACATAGAAACATAGAAAATAGGTGCAGGAGTAGGCCATTGGGCCATTTGAGCCTGCACCACCATTCAATAAGATCGTGGCTGATCATTCACCTCATACCTCTTTCCTGCTTTCTCTCCATTCCCCTTGATCCCTTTAGCCGTAAGGGCCATATCTAACTCCCTTTTGAATATATCCAATGAACTGGCATCAACAACTCTCTGCGTTAGGAAATTCCACAGCTAACAACTCTCTGAATGAAGGAGTTTCTCCGCATCTCAGTCCTAAATGGCTTGCCCCTTATCCTTAGACTATGTTCCCTGGTTCTGGACTTCCCCAACATCGGGAACATTCTTCCTGCATCTAACCTGTCCAGTCCCGTCAGAATTTTATATGTTTCTATTTTTTATGTTTCTATGAGATCCCCTCTCATCCTTCTAAACTCCAGTGAATACAGGCCCAATCGATTCAGTCTCTCCTCATATGTCAGTCCTGCCATCCCAGGAATCAGTCTGGTGAACCTTTGCTGCACTCCCTCAATAGCAAGAACGTCCTTCCTCAGATTAGGAGACTAAAACTGAACAAAATATTCCAGGTGAGGCCTCACTAAGGCCCTGTACAACTGTAGTAAGACCTCCCTGTTCCTATACTCAAATCCCCTAGCTATGAAGGCCAACATACAATTTGCCTTCTTCACCGCCTGCTGTGCCTGCATGCCAAATTTCAATGACTGATGTACCATGACACCCAGGTCTCATTGCACCTTCCCTTTTTTCTAATCTGCAACGATTCAGATAATAATCTGCTTTCGTGTTTTTGCCACCAAAGTTGATAACCTCACATTTATCCACATTATACTGCATCTGCCATGCATTTGTCCACTCATCTAACCTGTCCAATTCACCCTGCAGCCTCTTAGCATCCTCCTCACAGCTCACACCACCACCCAGCTTAGTGTCATCTGCAAACTTGGAGATATTATACTTAATTCCTCCATCTAGATCATTAATGTGTATTGCAAATAGCTGGGGTCCAAGCACTGAGCCCTGCGGCACCCCACTAGTCACTGCCTGCCATTCGGAAAAGGACCTGTTTATCCCGACTCTCTGCTTCCTGTCTGCCAACGAGTTCTCTATCCACGTCTGTACATTACCCCCAATACCATGTGCTTTAATTTTGCACACTAATCTCTTGTGTGGGACTTTGTCAAAAGCCTTTTGGAAGTCCAAATACACCAGTTAAATTCTAGAAGATTTGTCAATCATGATTTCCCTTTCATAAATCCATGCTGACTTGGACCGATTATGTCACTGCTTTCCAAATGCACTGGTATTTCATCTTTAATAATTGATTCCAACATTTTCCCCACTATTGTTATCAGGCTAACCGGTCTATAATTAGCCATTTTCTCTCTCCCTCCTTCCTTAAAAAGAGGTGTTACTTTAGCTACCCTCCAGTCCATAGGAACTGATCCAGAGTCGATAGACTGTTGAAAAATGATCATCAATGCATCCACTATTTCTAGGGCCACTTCTTTAAGTACTCCGGAATGCAGACTATCAGGCCCCAGGGATTTATCGACCTTCAATCCCATCAATTTCCCAACACAATTTCCCGCCTTAAGGATTTCCTTCAGTTCCTCCTTCTCACTAGACCCTCGGTCCCCTGGTATTTGCGGAAGGTTATTTGTGTCTTCCTTCGTGAAGATAGAACCAAAGTATTTGTTCAACTGGTCCGCCATTTCTTTGTTCAACATTATAAATTCACCTGAGTCCGACTGCAAGGGACCTACGTTTGCCCTCACTAATCTTTTTCTCTTCACATATCTATAGAAGCTTTTGCAGTCAGTTTTTATGTTCCCAGCAAGCTTCCTCTCATACTCTATTTTCCCCCTCCTAATTAAACCCTTTGTCCTCCTCTGCTGAATTATAACATTTTCCCAGTCCTCAGGTTTGCTGCTTTTTCTGGCCAATTTATATGCCTCTTCCTTTGATTTAACACTATCCCTAATTTCCCTTGTTAGCTACGGTTGAGCCACCTTCCCCGTTTTATTTTTACTCCAGACAGGGATGTACAATTGTTGAAGTTCATCCATGTGATCTTTAAATGTTTGCCATTGCCTATCCTCCGTCAACCCTTTAAGTATCATTCGACAGTCTATTCTAGCCAATTCATGTCTCATACCATCGAAGTTACCTTTCCTTAAGTTCAGGACCCTAGACTCTGAATTAACTGTGTCACTCTCCATCTTAATAAGGAATTCTACCATATTATGGTCACTCTTCCCCAAGGGGCCTCGCACAACAAGATTGCTAATTAGTCCTTTCTCATTACACATCACCCAGTCTAGGATGGCCAGCCCTCTGGTTGGTTCAGGAAATCCTCCTCCACTGCATTGCTACCAGTTTGGTTAGCCCAAATCAATATGTAGATTAAAGTCGCCCATGATAACTGCTGACCTCGTGGCCAATGCTGACCTCGTGGCCAATGCCAAGCACGAAAAAGTCCCGCAGCATTTCCTCCAACACAGCTCTGAAGTTGCATGGCCCAGCTAGACGTCTCAGGTCGGCAACAAATTCCCCCACGTCCTGGCCCTCGGAGCGATTATGCATATAGAAATGATACCTCGCCATAATGATACTTTCCTTCAGTTTAAAGTGGTTTCGAACCAGCGTTCAAAATTCATCCTAAGTCTTATCCGTTGGTTGAGTCAGTGAGAGTAGATTCTTGATAAGGCTATAAATTTTTGACCCACAAACAGTGAGAAAAATCGCTCTGCGTTTAATTGCGTTACCGGTTCCCTCCAATCCGTTGGCTATGAAGTACTGGATGAGGCGATCAGTGAAATCTTCACAGTCTTCCCCTTCCACGAATCCCATCCTCATCGCTAATTGTTAATATCAAATAACTCCACGGGGCTAAGTACACTGAGTTAGTTCAGGGATGACCTTACTCCAGTTTAATTATTCTCAAATTGAGGATTCAACATGGCTGTCAACATTATATACACAGCTTGCACATGTCTGCCAGTGACATTAGGACTCTGACAATCGCGCCCTCCGGTGGCAGGTAAAACCCAGTTAACATACATAACTAAAAGCCTTGCTAAAATCCATGTAAACTATATCAAATGCACTGTCCTCATCAACCCTCCTTGTTACCTCCTCAAAAAATTCAATCATGTTCGTCAGACATGACTTTTACTTAACAAATCCATGCTGACTGTCCTTGATTAATATGTCTTTCTAAATGAAGGTTTATACTGTCCCTCAGAATTGATTCCAATAATTTGCCCACCACTGAACTTAAATTAACTGGCCTGTAATTACTTATCCCTTCTTCCCTTTTTAAACAATGGTTCGAAGTTGGCAGTTCGCCAATCCTCTGGCACCAATCCTGTAGCCAGGGAGAATTGGAAAATAATAGTCAGAGCCTCCGCAATTTCCTCCCTTGCTTCTTTTAACAGCCTAGGATATATTTCATCTCGTCCTGCCGATTTATTTAGAACCCCTTAATACTTCCTCTCTTGCTATGTTTATCCCATTGAATATTTGACTCTCTTCATGCTTAACTTCAACATTGACATTGTCCCCCTCGTTTGTGAAGCCAGCCGTACAGTATTCATTAAGTACCTTACCCACTTCCACCGCCTCCACACATAGTTTACCATTTTGGTCCTTGATAGGCCGTACTATTTCCTTAGTTAACGTTTACTCTTTATAGAATTATATAACATTGTTGGGTTTTCTTTGCTCTATTTGCCAGTATTTTGTCATGCCCTTTCTTTGCTTTCCTAATTTCCTTTTTAATTTCACCCCTACACTTTCTGTTCTCTTCTAGGTTTTCTGCAGTATTGAGCTCTCGATGTCTGATATAAGCTTCCCTTTTTTGACTTATCTTACCCAGTATGCACCTTGTCATCCAGGGGACTCTAAATTTGGCAGTTCTACTCTTTTTCTTTGTGGGAACATGTTTACCCTGAACCCCATGTATCTCTCTCTTGAATGTCTTCCACTGCTCTGACACTAATTTACCTTCAAGTAGCTGTTTCCAGTCCACTTTTGCTAAATCACTTCTCAACCCAGTAAAATTGGCCTGCCTCCAATTTAGAATTTTTACTCCTGTTTAATCTTTGTCCTTATCAATAACTATGTTAAAACTAACTAGCTTCTTCCATTTGTTATATGTTGATCATGAATCCAAGGTTTGTTGCTCTCATATGTTACTTGTCTTCACACCCACAGCTACATGGATCTCAATCTTATTCAATAGAGGTGGATGCATCTAAACTACAAAGACAGCTGAGGCACGTCGGGAGGAGTACAGGATTTTGGTAGCTGGTTTAACATTTTATTTTGCCCTGTAAACATTACAGGGTTGTCACCATCAGGAAATGTTAAGAGTGAGATCTTTAATCAAAAGGAATTGAAAGATTGCATGCTGATTTGAACATATGCGAGATGTTTTGTCCACGAGAATCATGTGAATGGTTCACACTTTTAAATCCTCCCACTGCCTGGATGAGTGCAGCTCCAACAACACTAAAGAAGCTCAACACCATCGAGGACAAAGCAGGCCGTTTGATAGGCCTGACCCACCACCTTTAGCATTCACTCCCTCCACCACCAATGCATCGTGCCTGCAGTGTGTAACATCTACAAGATGTGCTGAAGCAACTCGCCATGGCTTCTTCAACAGTACCTACCAAACCTGCGACCTCTAGCACCTAAAACAGGGGTATGCAAATATTTGGGTTGGAGCGCCACTTAACAAGTTTTGGTGAGCTGTTAAGGGACACACACCAATGTTCCCCCTAAGGTGCGCAGCCATACTGTTACGCACCAATCGTGAGGTCCCACGCAGGCTGCTCACCAGCTCCTGCTGCTGGAAGAGATACCATGCAGCAAATTTAAAGGGACTGCGCACGTTGATGAGAGTAAAGTGTTAAAATGGTAAATTTGAAACATGCCAACAGATGTTGATTATCATTCCCACTTCTACCCTGCCAATAATTTATAATACCTTTAGTTGGTAGTCAGATACTATCTTAAATACACAAAATGTAGTATGGTAGTAAAAGCTTCTATTACTAAGTGAATGAAATGATCGATCGATCAAATGTTGTACTGAAAGTCTACGTGGCTGTTTGGCAGAGCAGCTCGAGTCTGCGGGGTCTCCGCCGCGAGAGATGTTCTGTTGTTAATGTGGTGAATACAGGAACCCGAAGCTTCGCAAGGCCAGAACTACAACCGCGTGCCATTATCTGGGATCCTTGTGCTCCAGGTCCCACTCCCGTATCTAAGACGCCGATGAGAACCCCTCTGCCGTCATACTCTGGGTACCGGGAGAGGAAAGCCATAGCACCTGATAAAAGAGTCATTGAGATGAGCAGCCATGACTCGACTGAGACTAATGTTCAGCTCGAGCTCCAGCTCGCATTCTATTTCTGCCATGTCAAGCGAGCCAGATAGAATGAACTGGCGGGCCGGACTTTGCCCACCACTGAGCTAGAAGCTCCCCACCGCTTTACTGAGGAAACTGCCAGAAATGGTGGGGACCCGACTTCACTGGGTCTGTGCCAGAGTTACGCCAGGAGACTGACTACCCCGGCAGAATTCAGACAACACCTTTCATCCAGTTGCACCAATAAACAAAAATAGCATTTAGTAACTGACTGGAATGAAATCAAGCCCAGGACTAATTTTGAATTAGTCGCGAACATTCCTTCGGAGATGAGTTGAAAATAAAAACTCAAGTTTTGTCATGTTTTAAGTAAATACTTTCCAACCGATTCGATTGTGTCAATTCTAATTCATGGCATTATTTTATATATTTGAAGTATTTATGTTATCGTGCATTTATCTGTAAAGTTTGCTCAGATTTACAGAAACTGAACCCAGAAACTGTGAGTAAGTCAGTTTTCATATTGCAGTGATGGAGCAGAAACTGAGGTTCTGAGTGTGATAATGACACATTGATGCAGCGAACGGCAGATTCGATTTGCAAGCCTCTGATTTTGGATCTGACTCTCCTGCTGCCTCAGAGACAATGACCTGCTGCCGAACATTACGTGGGCGGGTCAGGCTAAGGGTTAGGTGTGGTGAATGTACAGCCTCGAAGCCAGGCCTTGGCAGGGCGGATGGAATCCATTGGCGGGCCAGATTTCGCTTGCAGGTCATATTTTGTCTGCCACTGACCTAGGAGGACAAGGGCAGCAGGAGTGTGGGAACACTACCACCTCCAAGTTCCCCTCCAAGTCGCATACCATCCTGAGTCAAAATCCAGGAACTCCCTACCTAACAGCACTGTGGGAGTGCAGTGGTTCAAGGAGACAACTCACCACCACCTTTTGAGGGCAATTATGGATGGACCATAAAAGCTGGCCTTACCAGTGACACACACAACCCACGAATGAATTAAAAAAAGCATATCTCTGGTTTTGCTTGCACGTACTGTCAGATCCGGAGCACTTTTATGTTATTGAGCTGCAAACCTGGCCTGTGTCTGAACTAAGAGGTCAAATCCAAGTAATTGCAGCTATTTATTACAAAGAATATAAAGCACAGAGACAGGCCATTTGGCCCTACTAGTCTGTGCTGGTGTTTATTCACCACACATTCTCTTCCCATTCTATCTACTTCATCTCAGCCTTTCAGCATATCATTCTATTCACTTTTCTCTCATGTACTTGTCTAGTTTCCTTTTGAAAGCATCAAAGCTATTTGCCTCAACCACATCCTGTGGTAGCAAGTCCACATTCTAATCACTCTCTGAGTAAAGACATTTCTCCTTATTTCTCTTGGATTTATTAGTAACTATCTTGTATTTATGGCCCTTAGTTTTGGATTCTCCCACAAGTGGAAACATTCTCTCCACATGTACCTTGTCCACTCCATTCATAATTTTAAAGACCAATATCAGGTCACCTCTAAGTCTTCTCTTTTCTAAAGAAAAATGTTCCAACCTGTTCAATCTTTCCCAATAGCTATAATCTCTCAGTTCTGGGAAAAGTGTTTACACTTTCTCCAGTGCTATAGAATAATACTGCACATTCGGTTCATCATGTCTCCGCCGACTCTTTCGACGAGCCGTCCAGTTAGTCCCACTCTCTGGATCTTTCCCCAAATCCCTGCAAATGTTTCTCATTCAACTATTTATCCAATTCCCTTTTGAAAGCTACAGTTGAAGCTGTTTCCACCATCATATCAGGCAGTGCATTCCAAATCCTAACCATTCATTGCATAAAAAGGTTTTTCCTCATGTCACTTCTGGTTATTTATATCTGTTCCCTCTGGACCCTTCTGCCATCGGAAATAGTTTTTCTTTATTGACTCTATCTAAACCATTCATGATTTTAAACATCTCTATCAAATCTCCTCTTAGCCTTCTCTGCTCCAAGGAAAACAAACCCAGCTTCTTCAGTCTATCCATGCAACTGTAATCCATCATACCTGGAACCATTTTCGTAAATCTCTTCTGTACCCTCTATAAAGCCTTCATATCCTTCCTAAAGTGTGGTGCCCAGAGTTGAACACAATACTCCACCTTGAACCAAACTAGTGTTTTTTTGTAGGTTCAACTTCACTTCCTGGCTTTTGTACTCCATGCCCAGTAAAAAAAGCCCAGTATCCAGTACCAAATGCTAAATACTATAGAATCTTTGGAGGAATATTGAAAGTTAAGAGGCAAAATTAAAAAAGGATATTAGAATGCAAAGAGAGAGCATGAAAAATTCTTGGCTAGTAAAATTAAGAAAAACCTAAAGATGTTCTATCAATATATTAAGAGTAAGAGAGTAACTAAAGAAAGGGTAGGACCTATTAGAGACCATGAGGGTAATGTTTGTGTGGAGGCGGAAGATGTTGGTGAGGTTCTTAATGAATACTTTGCATGTGTTTTCACAAAGGAAAGGGGCAATGCAGATACTGCTATCGAGGAGGAGTGTGATATTCTGGATGAAATAAACATAGTGAAAGAGGAAGTATTAAGGGATTTATCAGCTTTGAAAGTCGCTAAGTCCCCAGGCCTGGATGAAATGCATCCTAGGCTGTTGAGCGAAGTAAAATAGGAAATAGCAGAGGCCTTGACCATCATTTTCCAGTCCTCTTTGGATTGGGGCATGGTGCCGGAGGATTGAAGGATTGCTAATGTAGTACGCTTGTTTAAGAAGGGAGAAAATAATAGGCCGAGTAATTACAGGCTACTCAGCCTAACCTCAATGGTGGGAAAATTATTGGAGAAATCCTGAAAGACAGGATAAATCTGCATTTGCAAAGGCAAGGATTAATTAGGGACAGTCAGCATGGATTTGTTAAGGGAAGATCATGTTTGACTAACCTGATTGAATTTTTTGAGGAGGTAACCAAGAGGGACGATGAGGGTAGTGCGTATGATGTAGTATATATGGACTTTAGCAAGGCTTTTGATAAGGTCCCATATGGTAGACAGGTCACAAAGGTTAAAGCCCATGGGATCCAGGGAAAAGTGGCATGTTGGATCCAAAATTGGCTTTGAGGTAGGAAGCTGCAATGTCTGTAATCTTGTAACGCTTTTGCTTTTGACAAGGTCCCGCATAAGAGATTGGTGTGCAAAATCAAAGCGCATGGTATTGGGGGTAATGAACTGACGTGGATAGAGAACTGGTTGACAGACAGGAAGCAGAGAGTCGGGATAAAAGGGTCCTTTTCAGAAAGACCTGGCAGGCAGTGACTAGTGGAGTGTCGCAGGGCTCAGTGCTGGGATCCCAGCTCTTTACAATATACATTAACGATTTAGATGAAGGAATTGAGTGTAATATCTCCAAGTTTGCAGATGGCACTAAACTGGGTGGCGGTGTGAGCTGTGAGGAGGATGCCAAGAGGCTGCAGGGTGACTTGGACAGGTTAGGTGAGTGGGCAAATGCATGGCAGATGCAGTATAATGTGGATAAATGTGAGGTTATCCATTTTGGGGGCAAAAACACGATGGCAGAATATTATCTGAATGGCGCCAGATTAGGAAAAGGGGAGGTGCAACGAGACCTGGATGTCATGGTTCATCAGTCATTGAAAGTTGGCATGCAGGCAGAGCAGGCGGTGAAGAAGGCAAATGGTATGTTGGCCTTCATAGCTAGGGGATTTGAGTATAGGAGAGGGAGGTCTTACTGCAGTTGTACAGGGCCTTAGTGAGGTCTCACCTGGAATATTGTGTTCAGTTTTGGTCTCCTAATCTGAGGAAGGACGTTCTTGCTATTGAGGGAGTGCAGCGAAGGTTCACCAGACTGATTCCAGGGATGGCTGGACTGTAATATGAGGAGAGACTGGATTAACTGGGCCTTTATTCACTGGAGTTTAGAAGGATGAGAGGGGATCTCATAGAAGCGTATAAGATTCTGACGGGACTGGACAAGTTAGATGCGGGAAGAATGTTCCCGATGTTGGGGAAGTCCAGAACCAGGGGACAAAGTCTTAGGATAAGGGGGAGGCCATTTAGGATTGAGATGAGGAGAAACTTCTTCACTCAGAGAGTTGTGAACCTGTGGAATTCCCTGCCGCAGAGAGTTGTTGATGTCAGTTTATTGGATATATTCAAGAAGGAGTTAGATGTGGCCCTTACGGCTAAAGGGATCAAGGGGTATGGAGAGAAAGCAGGAAAGGGGTACTGAGGGAATGATCAGCCATGATCTTATTGACTGGCGGTGCAGGCTCAAAGGGCTGAATGGCCTATTCCTGCACCTATTTTCTATGTTTCTATGTTTATATGTAATGTTGTAGCTCCACACTGTGAATGTGGACGTATTGTGTTACTGCAACTAAAGGTGAATAAATGAGTCAGCTGACCAGATGCTTCCGGAACTTCTGAGATACTGTCTGCCATTATAGAAAGCTGTATGTGCTGTGCTCTGTGAACATATCACATTTGGCAGCGAGATGGGATTTTTCGGATGATTTAAAGCTGATATTTTGTTGGTGAAGGATTCAGCCAGCCGACAGAGCGACGTTGGAAGCTTCCCTGTCTTTGGAAACAGCTACAAAATCCGAGGTAAAAAATGAGCACGCTAGTTTAAACTGCAAAGTCAAAATGGCTGCACCCATAGCAGTAATGGGTCATTTAGGTGAATATATACACAACCAGGAAAGGTTTAAGGCATATGTGGACCTGCTAAAAATGTATTTCACTGCAAATAATATAATCGAAGTTCCAGAACGGAAGAGAGCTATCTTCTTATCTTCTTATTGGAAGCGGATCCGGAATTGTATGAAATGCTGATAAATCTGCTTGTGCCTGACGAGCCAAAGAACACAACACTTAAAGAGATTTTAACAAAGTTGAAGCAGCACTACAACCCCAAACTGTTAGAAATTGCTGAAAGCTATCATTTCGGTATATGAAATCAAAAGACTGATAAACATATCAGTGATTACATTGTCGCATCTATTCACTGTAATTTCGGAAATTTTCAAAACCGAGCATTACGGGACCATTTTGTTTGTGGGATGAAAAATGATGCGATCAGAAGAAAGTTATTGACGACGGATGACTTGACTTTTGAGATTGCTTGTCAGATAGTGAGGTCGATGGGCATGGCCGACCAGTATTCCTGAGAATTTCATAATAATTACGGTCGTCAGTCAACCGAGGTGAAGCGTCTGCAGATTCAAAGTCAAAAGTGGTGGGGCCCAAAGTCTCAGAAACTGGAAATTCTAACAGAGCATCGAAGTCGTGCTATAGATGTCTGGGACAACAATTGCTCAAAGTTGTCCATATGTGAAGGCAGAGTGTTTCTTCTGCAGAAAGACTGGGCATCTTGCGAATGCATGCCGACTGAAGGGTAAACCAGCTTTCAAAGCTTTGAGTAGAAATCCCCAGAGACTACATAGCATGGAAGATCAACAACATGATGAGGAGATGTTAGAGTTAAACATCATCAGGAGCACGAGGTTAACGGACAGCGATTTGAAAAGTATCAAAGTCCACATAGATGTTGCGGGATTCAGCTGCCAATGGAATTCGATAGGGATGCATCTATGAGTGTAGTACCGGAGTTGCTATACCTTGACAAATTGCGTGATTTCCCATCGGAGAAATCCAAGATGGAGCTGCGAGGCTACTCAGGAGAAAAAATTCCTGTGGTAGGCCGTATCACCATACCGATGAAATACAAAGATCAATTTCAGAACTTGCCTCTAATAGTAGTGAAAGGAGACAAGCCTGCCTTACTAGGAAGAAATTGGTTGAGATCACTGAAGCTGGATTGAAGTGAGATTTTCCATGTTGAAACGAGATTTGCATCAACGGATGATGTTATCAAGAGTTATCCGAACGTGTTCTGCGAAACGGAAAGTCCGATCCAAGGCTTCAAGGCAAGTGTCAGGGTACAGAAGGATGCTTTTGAAATAACTCACACTTACGAGCAGACACTCATACTCTGTGCTTCTCTAGCCATTTGAGGACTTCATTCAATATGTTATTATGAATTTGCCTATTTCGTGCTGAAATTAGTATGTCATCCAAATAACATACTACCCCTTCAATACCTTGCAAAATCTGGTTCATCACCCCTTGGAATATGGCAGGGGTGGAAGACACCCCAAATGGTAGCCTATTAAATTGATATAGGCCTAGAAGAGTATTTATAGTCAAACATGACTTGGACTCCTCATCTAGTTCAAGCTGTAAGTAGGCATTCGTAAGATCGAGTTTTGTGAAGACCTGACCACCTGTCAGTGTTGTGAACAAATCTTCTATATTCGGCAATGTATTGGGGACATTACCCTCTAGAACCTGGTTTATGGTTACTTTATAATCACCACACAATCTTACCTTACCATCGGACTTAGGTACAACAACAATGGATGTAGCCCAAATACATCGACCTATCTTACAAATAATGTTCTCAGTCTCTAGTCTTTTGAGTTCTTGCTCAACTTTCTCCTTGCGTGCATATGGTATGGATCATGGCTTGCAGTAAACTGATCTAGCGTCCTTCTGTACCCTGACACTCACCTTGAAACCTTGGATCGGTCTTCCCGCCAGGTCTTGATAAAGATATCGATTACATTGTAAGTCAGTGTACGACATGTCAATCGGTAAGCAAGCAACCACCATCAGTACCATTACAGCCATGGAAATGGCCTCCCAGGGTGTGGCAAAGGCTACATATTGATTTTGCTGAGCTAGAAGGACAACAATTGTTCATTGTGATTGATAGCCATTCGAAGTGGGTCGCGTGTTTCCAATGTGGAAAATAACAACAATAAAATATTAGATATTTTGCGAAGTTTATTTTCTTCATTTGGCCTCCCAGAAGAAATTGTTTTGGATAATGGACCACAATTCCATTCTGAAGAATTTGCACAGTTCACGAGCAAAAATGGTGTGAAACATACCAAGGTTCCACCATACCATCCTGCTTCGAATGGTGCAGCAGAGCGCATTGTAAAAATTGTAAAACGTGCCCTCATAAAACAAATGTTGGATCCAAATCCAAAGAAACGACAGTTGTCATTGGATCACAAATTGGCTAATTTTTTGAATACGTATCGTAATACTCCTCACAAAACTACTGGTAGAACACCAGCAGAGTTGCTCCTAAAACAACAGTCACGAACCAGATTCTCATTGTTGCAACCAAATTTGGCACAGTCCATAGAAGAGACACAATTAAGACAGAAAGAGAATCATGATAGAGGTAGAGTAAAAGAGAGAAGTGTGAAATTAAAATCATAAATGAGTAAAGTGGTTACAAGGAAGAGTGGTGAAGATATGTGGTCCTTGCACATATTTGGTCAAAATGTTTGATAATGGACAGGTTAGGTTTGTTCACATTGATCATATTTTACCTACAGACATGGAAGAAGTTGAAGGTGGGAATGATTCAATTATTTCTGACTCATCAGATAGTTTTGATACACTAGTAGCATATCCTACATCTAATGTACTAGAAACAAATCCAAGAGAAAATCAGAATTTAAGTCTGACTCCGAGTCAGGAAAACAAAGAGTCTGAAGTTAGAGTGAGTTCAAATGAAAATCAAGGAAATCCCGTGGAGGAAAACGTTCCTCAGGATCAGCCTCGAATGAGTTGAGATTTGACACCATGTTTGGCAGGTTCTGTTCGAGAGCGAAGGTATCCTTTTCGAAACAGCTGAATTTGTAAATATGGCAAAATAAATCCATATCCTTTGTTATGTATAAACACGCAAGTTATGTATGATGATTGTTGTTATAATAATTTCTTCATTAAGGAGGGAGAAATGTAATGTCTGTAAACTTGTAATGTTTGTACTGTGGATGTGGACGTATTGTGTTACTGCAACTAAAGGTGAATAAATGAATAAAAGATGAGCAGAAGCTTCCAGAACTTCTGAGATGCTGTCTACCATTATAGAAAACTGTGTGTGCTGTGCTCTGTGAATATATCACAGAAGCAAAGGGTAATGATTGATGGATGTTTTTTTTGTGACTGGAAGGAGGTTTCCAGTTGGGTTCTGCAGGGCTCAGTACTGGGTCCCTTGCTTTTTGTGGTATATGTTAATGATTTAAATTTGAATATAGGGAGTATGATTAAGAAGTTTGCAGACGACACTAAAATTGGCTGTATGGTTGATAATGAAGAGGAAAGTCCTGGGCTGCAGGAGGATATCAATCTACTGGTCAGGTAGGCAGAGCAGTGGCAAATGGAATTTCATTCAGTGAAGTGTGAGGTAATGAACTTTGGGAGGGCTAATAAGGAAAGGTTATTCACATTAAGCGGTAAGCCACTTAATAGTGTAGATGAACAAAGGGACCTTGGAGTGCTTGTCCACAGATCCCTGAAAGTAGCAGGCCAGGTGGATAAGGTGGTTAAGAAGGCATACCGAATGCTTGCCTTTATTGGCTGAGGCATAGAATATAAGAGCGGGATAGGTTATGCTTAAATTGTATAATACTTTCATTAGGCCACAGCTGGAGTACTGCGTGCAGTTCTGGTCACCGTATTATAGAAAGTACGTGATTGCACTAGAGAGGGTGCAGAGGAGATTTACTCGGATGCTGCCCTGGAATGGAGAATCTTAGTTATGAGGACAGATTGGATAGGCTGGGTTTGTTCTTATTGGAACAGAGGACGTTGAGAGGAGACCTCATTGAGGTGTACAAAATATTGAGGGACCTGGATGTAGTGGATAGCAAGGGTCTATTTTCATTGTTGGAGGGGTCTATTATGAGGGGGAATAGTTTTAAGGTGGTTGATGGAAGGTTGAGAGGGGCTTTGAGGGAGGGGGGCTTCTTTACGCAGAGGGGTGTGGGGATCTGGAACTCACTGCCTTGAAGAGTGGTGGATGCAGAAACCCTCACCACATTTAAAAGATGGTTGGATGGGCACTTAAAGTGCAGTAACCTGCAGGGTTACGTACCTAGAGCTGTTAATTGGGATTGGACTGGATAACCTCTTGTTGGCTGGCGCAGATATGATAGTAAGTACTGCAGGGAATCGGATAAGGCCAGGGTGATCTCCCGGACTAGTTTCGATCACCTAGATGGGTTGGAGAGGAATTTTCCCAGATTTTTTCCCCCAAATTGGCCTGGGTTTTTATCTGGTTTTTGCCTCTCCCAGGAGATCACATGGCTCGGGTTGGAGTGGATTGTAGAATGTTTCAGTGTAAGAAGTGTCACAGTTGTGTGGGGCGGACTGGTTGGGTTGGGTGCTCTTTACCTTTCTGTCATTGTTCATTGTTCATACTTTTATATGTAATCTGCTGATGGAGGTCCGTGTGGCTCTTTGTCGACTGGCACAGACACGATGGGCCGAAATGGCCTCCTTCTGCGTTGTAAATTTCTATGTTGCTATGTTTCTGTCCCATATGCTTTGTTAACCAGCTGAGGTATTAAATACATCTATCTTCACCAAGGAAAAGGATGCTGCCATAGACATTGTAAAGGAGGAGGTAGTGGACACACTTGATAGGATGAAAATTGATAAAGAAGAGGTATTAGAAAGGCTGTATTTAAAGTAGATAAATCACCAGGAATGGATGGGATGTATCCTAGGATGCTGAGAGAATTGAGGGAGGTAATCACGGAGGTACTAGCCATAATATTCCAGTCCTCCATAGATACGGGTGTGGTGCCAGAGGACTGGAGAATTGCAAATGTTACACCATTGTTCAAAAAAGGTTCTAAAGCTAAACCCAGCAACCACAGTTTAACCTCGGTAGTGGGGAAGCTTTTAGAAACAGCAATCAGGGACAAAATTAACAGGCACTTGGATAGGTGTGGATTAATTCAGGAATTTGTTAAAGGCAAATCGTATTCAACCAATTTGATTGCGTTTTTTGATGAGGTAACAGGGAGGATTGATGAGGGCATGCGGTTGATGAAGTATACATGGATTTCCAAAAGGTGTTCGACAAAGTTCCACATAATAGGCTTGCCAGCAAAGTTGAAGCCCATAGAATAAAAGGGACAGTGTGCTGCATGGAAGTGCAATTGGCTAAGTGACAGAAAACAGAGTAATGGCGAACGATTGTTTTTCAGACTGGAGGATGGTTGGTTCTAGGACCATTGCTTTTCTTGATATATATTAATGGCTTGGATGTGAGTGTACAGGGCAAAATATCAAAATTTGCAGATGACACAAAACTTGGAAGTATGGAGAACAGTGGGGAGGAGAATGATAGACTTCACGAAGACATAGACAGGCTGGTGAAGTGGACAGACACATGGCAGATGAAATTTAACGCAGAAATGTGTGAAGTGATAAATTTGGTAGAAAGAATGAGAATAGGAAATATAAATTAAAGGGTACAATCTGAAAGAGGATGCACAAATAGAGGGTCCTGGGAGTATGTGTGTACAAATTGATGAAGGTGGCTGGGCAGGTTGAGAGAGCAGTTAAAAAATCTTCCGGGATTCTGCACTTCATAAATAGAAGCATAGAGTACACAAATATGGAAATTAAGATGAACCTGTATAAAACACTGATTCGGCCCCAACTGGAGTACTATGTCTAATACTGGGCACCATACTTTAGGAAGGATGCAGAAAATATTTACGAGGATGATTCCAGGAGTGAGGGACTTTAGTTACGTGGATATACTGGAGAAACTGGGGTTGTTCTCCTTGGAGTTGTGGCGATTTGATAAAGGTATTCAAAATCATGAGGGGTCTGGACATGGTAGTTCGAGAGAAATTGTTCCCATTGGCAGAAGGGTCGAGAACCAGAGGACACAGATTTAAGGTGATTGGCAAAAGAACCAAAGGCGATAAAGAAAAAACTTTTTTACGCAGCGAGTGCTTGGGTTCTGGAATGCACTGCCTGAAAGGGTGGCAGAGGTAGATTCAATTGATCTTATTGAATGGCGGAGCAGGCTCAAGGGGCCGTATGGCCTACTCCTGTTTCTATTTCTTATGTTCTTATGTTTATGTTCTTATACGGCCCCTCGAGCCTGCTCCGCCATTCAATAAGATCATGGCTGATCAGATCATGGGCTCAGCTCCACTTCCCCGCCCGCTCCCCATAACCCCTTATCTCATTATCGTTTAAGAAACTGTCTAATTCTGTCTTAAATTTATTCAATGTCCTAGCTTTCACAGCTCTCTGAGGCAGCGAATTCCACAGATTTACAACCCTCTGAGAGAAGAAATTTCTCCTCATCTCTGTTTTAAATGGGCAGCCCCTTATTCTAAGATCATGCCCTCTAGTTCTAGTCTCCCCCATCAGTGGAAACATCCTCTCTGCATCCACCTTGTCAAACCCCCTCATAATCTTATACATTTTTATAAGGTCACCTCTCATTCTTCTGAATTCCAATGAGTAGAGGCCCAACGTATTCAACCTTTCCTCATAAGTCAACCCCCTCATCCCCGGAATCAACCTAGTGAACCTTCTCTGAACTGCCTCCAAAGCAAGTCTATCCTTTCGTAAATATGGAAACCAAAACTGCACGCAGTATTCCAGGTGTGGCCTCACCAATACTTTGTATAGCTGTAGCAAGACTTTCTTTCCCTTCCAATGAGTAGAGGTCCAACCTACTCAACCTTCCCTGCTGGTGCAAGGGTCAGGAATGTCTCGGAATGGCTGCAGGACATTCTGGAGGGGGAGGGTGAACAGCCAGTTGTCGTGGTGCATATAGGTACCAAGGATATAGGTAAAAAAATGGGATGAGGTCCTACAAGATCAATTTAGGGAGCTAGGAGTCAAATTTAAAGTAGGACCTCAAAGGTAGTAATCTCAGGATTGCTACCAGTGCCATGTACGAGTCAGAGTAGAAATCGCAGGATAGCTCAGATGAATACATGGTTTGAGGAATGGTGCAAGGGGGAGGGATTCAAATTCCTGGGACATTGGAACTGGTTCTGGGGGAGGTGGGACCAGTACAAACCTGATGGTCTGCACCTGGGCAGGACCGGAACCGATGTCCGAGGTCGAGTGTTTGCTAGTGCTGTTGGGGAGGATTTAAACTAATATGGCAGGAGGATAGGAATCTATGCAGGGAGGCAGAGGGCAGTAATAAATGGGCAGAAGCAAAAGGTAGGAAGGAGAAAAGTAAGAGTGGCGGGCAGAGAAATCAAGGGCAAAATTCAAAAAGGGCCACATTACAACATAATTCTAAAAGGACAAAGAGTGCGAAAAAAACAAGCATGGGCACTCTGAGTCTCAATGTGAGGAGCATTCGTAATAAGGTGGATGAATTAACTGCGCAGATAGCTGTTAACGGATATTACGCAATTGGGATTACGGAGACATGGCTCCAGGGTAACCAAGGCTGGGACCTCAACATCCAAGGGTATTCAATATTCAGGAAGGATAGACAGAAAGGAAAAGGAGGTGGGGTAGCGTTGCTGGTTAAAGAGGAGATTAATGCAAGAGTAAGGAAGGACATTAGCGTGGATGATGTGGAATCTATATGGGTAGAGCTGCGAAACACCAAAGGGCAGAAAACGTTAGTGGGAGTTGTGTACAGATCACCAAACAGTAGTAGTGAGGTTGGGGATGGCATCAAACAGGAAATTAGGGATGCATGCAATAAAGGTACAGCAGTTATCATGGGTGACTTTAATCTACATATAGATTGGGCTAACCAAACTGGTAGCAATACTGTGGAGGAGGATTTCCTGGAGTGCATAAGGGATGGTTTTTTAGACCAATATGTCAAAGAAACAACTAAAGAGCAGGCCATCCTACTCTGGGTCTTGTGTAATGAGAGAGGATTAATTAGCAATCTTGTCGTGAGAGGCCCCTTGGGGAAGAGTGACCATAATATGGTAGAGTTCTTCATTAAGATGGAGAGCGACACAGTAAATTCAGAGACTAGGGTCCTGAACTTAAAGAAAGGTAACTTTGATGATATAAGATGTGAATTGGCTAGGATAGACTGGCGAATGATACTTAAAGGGTTGACGGTGGCAGACATTTAAAGATCACATTAATGAACTACAACAATTGTACATCCTTGTCTGGAGTAAAAATAAAACGGGGAAGATGGCTCATCCGTGGCTAACAAGGGAAATTAGGGATAGTTTTAAATCCAAGGAAGAGGCATATAAATTGGCCAGAAAAAGCAGCAAACCTGAGGACTGGGAGAAATTCAGAATTCAGCAGAGGACTAAGGGTTTAATTAGGAGGGGGAAAATAGAGTATGAGAGTTAGCTTGCAAGGAACATAAAAACTGACTGCAAAATCTACTATAGATATGTGAAGAGAAAAAAATTAGTGAAGACTAATGTAGATCCATTGCAATCAGAATCAGGTGAATTCATAATGGGGAATAAGGAAATGGCAGACGAATTGAACAAATAATTTGGTTCTGTCTTCACTAAGGAAGACACGAATAACCTCCCGAAAATACTCGGGGACCGAGGGTCTAACGAGAAGGAGGAACTGAGGGAAATCCTTATTAGTCAGGAAATGGTGTTAGGGAAATTGATGGGATTGAAGGCCGATAAATCCCCAGGACTTGATAGTCTGCATCCCAGAGTACTTAAGGAAGTGGTCCTAGAAATAATAGATGCATTGGTGGTCATTTTCCAACATTCCATGGATTCTGGATCAGTTCTGATGGATTGGTGGGTAGCTAATGTAACCCCCCTTTTTGAAAAAGGAGGGAGAGAGAAAACAGGGAATTATAGACCGGTTAGCCTGACATTGGTGGTGCGGAAAATGCTGGAATCAATTATTAAAGATGTAATAGCAGCGCATTTGGAAAGCAGTGACAGGATCAGTCCAAATCAGCATGGATTTATGAAAGGGAAATCATGCTTGACAAATCTTCTAGAATTTTTTGAGGATGTAACTTGTCGAGTTGATAAGGGAGAACTAGTGGATGTGATGTATTTGGACTTTCAAAAGGCTTTTGACAAGGTCCCACACAAGAGATTAGTGTGCAAAATTAAGGTACATGGTATTGGGCGAATGTTTTGACGTGGATAGAGAACTGGTTGGCAGATAGGAAGCAAAGAGTGAGAATAAACGGGTCCTTTTCAGAATGGCAGGCAGTGGCTAGTGGGGTACTGTAAGGTTCAGTGCTGGGACCCCAGCTATTTACAATATACATTAATGATTTAGACAAAGAAATTGAGTGTAATATCTCCAAGATTGCACATGACACTAAGCTGGGTGGCAGTGTGAGCTGTGAGGAGGATGCTAAGAGGCTGCAGGATAACTTGGACAGGTTAGGTGAGTGGACAAATGCATGGCAGATGCAGTATAATGTGGATAAGTGTGAGGTTATCCACTTTGGTGGCAAAAACAGGAAGGCAGATTATTATCTGAATGGTGACAGATTAGTAAAAGGGGAGATGCAATGAGACCTGGGTGTCATGGTACATCAGTCATTGAAATTAGGCATGCAGGTACAGCAGGCAGTTAAGATAGCAAATGGCATGTTGGCCTTCATAGTGAGAGGATTTGAGTATTGGAGCAGGGAGGTCTTACTGCAGTTGTACAGGGCCTTGTTGAGACCACACCTTGAGTATTGTGTGCAGTTTTGCTCTCCTAATCTGAGGAAGGACATTCTTGCTATTGAGGGAGTGCAGCGATGGTTCACCAGACTGATTACCGGGATGGCAGGACTGACATATGAAGAAAGTCTGGATTGACTAGGCTTATATTCACTGGAATTTAGAAGAATGAGAGGGGATCTCATAGAAGCATATGAAATTCTGACAGGATTGGACAGGTTAGATGCAGGAAGAATGTTCCCAATGTTGAGGAAGTCCAGAACCAAGGGTCACAGTCTAAGGATAAGGGGTAAGCCATATAAGACTGAGATGAGGAGAAACTTTATCACCCAGAGAATTGTAAACCTATGGAATTCTCTACCACAGAAAGTTGTTGAGTCCAGTTCGTTGGATATATTTAAAAAGGAGTTAGATGTGGCCCTTATGGCTAAAGGGATCAGGGGGTATGGAGAGAAGGCAGGAGTGGGGTACTGAAGTTGCATCATCAGCTATGATCATATTGAATGGTGGTGGAGGCTCGAGGGGCCGAATAGCCTGCTCCTGCACCTATTTTCTATGTTTCTATGTTTCGATACTCCATCCCCTTCGCAATAAAGGGCGAGATACTATTGGTCTTCCTGCTTCCTGCATACTATCCTTTTGTGTTTCATACACAAGTACCCCCAGGTCCCACTGTACAGTAGCACTTTGCAATCTATCTCCATTTAAATAATAACTTGCTCTTTGATTTTTTCTGCCAAAGTGCATGACCTCACACTTTCCAACATTATACTCCATCTGCCAAATGTTTGCCCACTCACTTAGCTTGTCTATGTCCTTTTGCAGATTTTTTGTGTCGCCCTCACACATTGTTTTCCTCCCATCTTTGTATCATCAGCAAACTTGGCTACGTTACACTCAGTCCCTTCTTCCAAGTCGTTAACATAGATTGTAAATAGTTGGGGTCCCAGAACTGATCCTGCGGCACCCCGCTAGTTGCTGGTTGCCAACCAGAGAATGAACCAATTATTCCGATTCTCTGTTTTCTGTTTGTTAGCCAATCCTCTATCCATGCTAATATATTACCCCCAACCCCGTGAACTTTTAACCTGTGCAGTAACCTTTTATGTGGCACCTTGTCAAATGGCATCTGGAAATCCAAATACACCACATCTACTGGTTCTCTTTTATCCACTTTGTTCATTACATCCTCAAAGAACTCCAGCAAATTTATCAAATATGACTTCCCCTTCATAAATCCATGCTGACTCTGCCTGACCGAATTTTGCTTTTCCAAATGTCCTGCTACTGCTTCTTTAATAATGGACTCCAACATTTCCCCAACCACAGTTTCCTGCTTTTTGTCTGCCTCCTCTTTTAAATAGGTGCATTACATTTGCAGTTTTCCGATCTGTTGTGACCTCCCCAGAATCCAGGGAATTTTGGTAAATTACAACCAATGCATCCACAATCCCTGCCGCTACTTCTCTTAAGACCCTAGGATGCAAGCCATCAGATCCACGGGATTTATCTGCCTTTAGTCCCATTATCTTACTGAGTACCACCTCCTTAGTGATTGTGATTGTGTTAAGTACCTTCCCTCCCATCGTCCCTTGACTATGTTTGGAAAATGTTAGTGTCCTCTACTGTAAAGACTGATACAAAATATTTGTTCAGAGTTTCTGCCAACTCCATGTTCCCCATTTCTAATTTCACGGTCTCGTCCTCTAAGGGACCAACATTTACTTAAGCCACTCTTTTCCTTTTTATATACTTGTAGAAACTCTTGCTATCTGTTTTCATATTTTGTGCTAGTTTACTTTCATAGTTTATATTCCTTTTCTTAATCATTTTTTTAGTCATTCTTTGCTGGCTTTTAAAAGCTTCCCAATCTTCTGTCCTCCCATTAGTTTTGGCTAATTTTGTATGCACTTGTTTTTAATTGGATACCGTCCTTTATTTCTTTATTTTGCCACGGATGACTATCTTTTCTCTTACACCCTTTCCTCCTCACTGGAATATATTTTTCTTGAGAGTTATGAAACAGCTCCTTAAATGTACACCACTCTACATCACCCGTCCTACACTTTAATCCATTTTCCCAGTCTACTTTACCCAACTCTGCCCTCATACCTTCATAGTCTCCTTTATTTAAGCTTAGTATGCTGGTTAGAGATCCAACTTTCTCACCCTCTATCTGAAATTCAACCATGCTATGATCACTCATTCCAAGGGGATCCTTTACTTGGAGATTGTTTATTAATCCTGTCTCATTACATAAGCCCAGATCCAAGATATCCTGCCCCCTGGTTGGTTCCGTTACATACTGCTCAAGAAACCCATCTCTAATGCACTCTATGAACTCTTCCTCAAGGCTACCCTGACCAATTTGATTTTTCCAATCAATATGGAGGGTAAAATCACCCATGATTATTGCTGTTCCCTTTTTGCAAGCCCCCACTATTTCCTGGTTTATGATCCGACCAACAGAGTTACTACTGTTAGGGGGCCTATCGACTCCGCCCACCAGTGACTTTTTCCCATTATTATTTCTTATCTCCACCCAAACTGTTTCAACACCCTTATCATTTGAGCCAATATCGTTTCTCATTATTGCAGTGATTCCATCCTTTATCAATAGAGCTACCCCGCCTCCTTTTCCTTTCTGTCTGTCCTTCCGGATTGTCAAATACCCGTGAATATTTAATTCCCAGTGCTGGTCACCTTGCAACCATGTCTCTGTAATGGCTCTCAGATCATACCCATTTCTCTCAATTTATGCCGTCAACTCATCTGTTTTGTTACAAATGGTACATGCATTTAGACAAAGTGCCTTTAAGTTTGTTATTTTACCATTTTTCCCTGCTTGTTTCCTCTCTCCTTCAAACTCACTTTCTTTATTTTTGCTTTCTAATTTCAGCTTTACTCCTCTCACTACTGAATCTATTTTCAGGTTCCCATCCCCCTGCCAAGCTTGTTTAAACTCTCCCCAACAGCACAACAATGTCCCCCCCCCCAGCCCTGCGAGGATATTGATCCCGACTCTGTTGAGGTGCAACCCGTTCGGCTTGTACAGGTCCCACCTCCCCGAGAAGCGGTCCCAATGCCTCAGGAAACTAACGCCCTCCTGCCTGCACCATCTCTCCAGCCACGTATTCATCTGCTCTGTCTTCCTATTTCTAGCACTGGGAGTAATCCAGAGATTACTACCTTTGAGATCCTGCTTTTTAATCTCTCTCCTAGCTCCCTAAACTCTGCCTGCAGGACCTCATCCCTCTTTCTGCCTATGTCATTGGTACTGATGTGGACCACGACCTCTGGCTGCTCACGCTTTCCCCCCAGAATGCCCTGCAGCCGCTCAGTGACATCCTTGACCCTGGCACCAGGGAGGCAACATATCATCCTGGAATCACGTCTGCGGCCACAGAAACGCCTGTCTGCTCTCCTGACAATGGAATTCCCTACCACAAGAGCGCTTCCATTCTTTTTCCTCCCCCTCCGCCCCCCCCCACCCGGTGCAGCTGAGCCACCCGTGGTGCCGTGGACTTGGCTCTGGATGCACTCCCCAGAGCCACCATCGCTCTCACCGGTACTCAAAACAGAGTACCGATTGGAGAGCGAGACGGACTCAGGGGATTGCTGCACTACCTGCCTAGTCCTCCTCTTCGGTCCAGGGGTCACCTATCTGCCTGCATACTTTTAAGCTGTGGGGTGACCGCCTCTAGAAACGTGCTATCCACGTAGCTCTCAGTCTCGCGGGTGCACCGCAGTGACCCCAGCTGCTGCTCAAGCTCCAAAACACGGAGCTCGAGTTGGTGCAGCTGGAGACACTTCCTGCACACGTGGTCGTCCCGGCCATGCTAAGCATCCGGAACTTCCCACATGCCACAGGATGTGCAATCCACGGGTCTGAGCTGTCCCGCCATCCCTCTAGTTACACTCGCAACTATCAAGTGGAACTAAACTCTAAACCTTAGCACAACACACCCAGCCACTACTCAGCAAACAGTCAAATTAATTAACTGGCTCTCTTTAGATAATAAAGATCACATATATTTACTGGCAGATCCTACTTACAACAATGCCAAAGGTTTTTTACTGAAAAGAAAATTAAAATTAAAATTAAAATTAAAATACTCACCAATCCACCTGCAAATCACTTACCCGCTTGACTGTGACGTCACACTTCAATTTTGATTTTTTAACTTTTTGTCCCTGCACCAGCTGGCTCCTCCTGAACTGCCGCCATCCTTTTATCAGGGCCTCGACCTCCCGGTCCTGTGGCTCCTCCTACATAAGAACATAAGAACATAAGAATTAGGAACAGGAGTAGGCCATTCTAGCCCCTCGAGCCTGCTCCGCCATTCAATAAGATCATGGCTGATCTGGCCGTGAACTCAGCTCCACTTACCCGCCCTATCCCCGTAACCCTTAATTCCCTTATTGGTTAAAAATCTATCTATCTGTGACTTGAATACATTCAATGAGCTAGCCTCAACTGCTTCCTTGGGCAGAGAATTCCACAGATTCACAACCCTCTGGAAGAAGAAATTCCTTCTCAACTTGGTTTTAAATTGGCTCCCCCGTATTTTGAGGCTGTGCCCCCTAGTTCTAGTCTCCCCTACCAGTGGAAACAACCTCTCTGCCTCTATCTTGTCTATCCCTTTCATGATTTTAAATGTTTCTGTAAGATCACCCCTCATCCTTCTGAACTCCAACGAGTAAAGACCCAGTCTACTCAATCTATCATCATAAGGTAACCCCCTCATCTCCGGAATCAGCCTACTGAATCGTCTCTGTACCCTCTCCAAAGCCAGTATATCCTTCCTTAAGTAAGGTGACCAAAACTGCACGCAGTACTCCAGGTGCGGCCTTACCAATACCCTATACAGTTGCAGCAGGACCTCCCTGCTTTTGTACTCCATCCCTCTCGCAATGAAGGCCAATATTCCATTCGCTTTCCTGATTACCTGCTGCACCTGCAAACTAACTTTTTGGGATTCATGCACAAGGACCCCCAGGTCCCTCTGTACCTCAGCATGTTATAATTTCTCCCCATTCAAATAATATTCCCTTTTACTGTTTTTTTCCCCAAGGTGGATGACCTCACACTTTCCGACATTGTATTCCATCTGCCAAACCTTCGCCCATTCGCTTAACCTATCCAAATCTCTTTGCAGCCTCTCTGTGTCCTCTACACATCCCGCTTTCCCACTAATCTTAGTGTCATCTGCAAATTTCGTTACACTACACTCTGTCCCCTCTTCCAGGTCATCTATGTATATTGTAAACAGTTGTGGTCCCAGCACCGATCCCTGTGGCACACCACTAACCACCGATTTCCAACCCGAAAAGGACCCATTTATCCCGACTCTCTGCTTTCTGTTCGCCAGCCAATTCTCTATCCATGCTAATACATTTCCTCTGACTCCACGTACCTCTATCTTCTGCAGTAACCTTTTGTGTGGCACTTTATCGAACGCCTTTTATGTTATGTTCTTATGAACTGCTGAACTGCTGAACTCCTGATTATTATCTCCTGAACTGCTGCCATCCTTTTATCAGGGCCTCGACCTCCCACTCCTGTGGCTCCTCCCAAACAGATGCCACCCTTTTATCAGGGCCTCGACCTCCCACTCCTGTGGCTCCTCCCGAACAGATGCCACCCTTTTATCAGGGCTTCGACTTCTCGCTTCTGTGGCAGTTGAAACACACCCAGATCAACCAATGGCATTTGCCAACCATAAAGGATTTCATTCTATCAATATGCAGCTGGTGTGTAACCACAAAAAAAGGTTCATGCAGGTCTACGCTAGATTCCCTAGGATGTGTCTTGATGCTTTCATACTGCAGCAGTTTAACTTCTTCGACCTGTTCAGACTGGGAACCAGCCTTAAAGGGTGACTACTAGGTGACAAACTGGCTGATGACACCTCTGAGAACCCCTGCTGATGAACACCAGGAGCATTACAATGCAAACCAGTTGTGTCATGGAGTAAGCCATTGGTATGCTACAATTGTGCTTCAAGTGTCTGGACAGGTCTAGAGGAGTCCTTCAGTACACACCAGCAAGAATCTTTAGGATAATCATAGTCTGTTGCGTTCTGCACAAAAAAGCAGAGCAGCAAGGACTAGAGATGCAGGAGGAATAAGCCAAACAGCACTCCTCATTTGATGAGGATTTCAATGGCAAGGGGAAGGAATAAAAACATAAAATTCTACCTCCAGCATGATCCCACCACCAAACACATCTTCCTCGCCCCCTCCCCCCCCCTTACAATATTCACTCGCTCCAAGGCACTCCTCAATCACCCCAACACCCCATCCCCTTCCCATGCAAGCACAGGAGATGCAACACCTGCCCTTTTACCTCCTCCTTTCCCACCGTTTAGGGCCCCAAGCACTCCTTCCAGGTGAAACAGCGATTTACTTGTACTTCTTGAAATTTTGGATATTGTATTCAGTGCTCACGATACAATCTCCTCTGCACTGGGGAGACCAAACGTAGATTGGGTGATTGCTTTGTGAAACACCTCCGTTCAGTCCACAAGTGTGACCCCGAGCTCAAGTCGCCTCTTACTTTAATTCTCCACTCCACACCCACTCTGACCTCTCTGTCCTCGGCCTCTTACACTGTTCCAATGAAGCTCAATGTAAGCTCAAGGAATATCCCCTTACCTTTTAATTAAGCACTTTACAGCCTTCCGGACTCAACATTGGCCCTGAAATTCCGATGTCCCGGGTCCGTAAGAAGTTCCTACGGACCCGGGAAGGCATCGGAAAAGCCTGTTTCCAGCGCGCAATGCGCATGCGCTGGAAACCGACATTTCCGATCTGTCAAGTTTTTGGCCTTGACAGCTGGCCACATCTCGGGAGCTCGGACACTTGCAGGGTAAGATTTCCAATATTTATGAATATCTTGCCCTGCAAATGTCCTTTAAAATCCTACACCTGAAAAAGCAGGTGTATAGCCTACTTTTACAGGCGCAAGTGGTTAAAAATACACATACAAATAAAAAATAAAGTTATAAAAGCACCTTTTAAAAACCCTCCCCACTACGGTAAGTTTATTTTAAGTGTTAATAAAAAAAATTTTTCTAAAAGTTGGAAAAGTCGGAAAACTATATTTTTTTATAACAACTATAATTTAAATGCATCTAAATTGTGTACTTTATTTTCTATTTTTTTATTGGTTTGGGGGGGGTTTCTCATTCATAGTATGGAACTCCTATTGCTATGAATGAGAAATTATCCTGTACCTGATTGGCTGCTGTCACTAGATCCCGGCCTGCGCACGTCCCCATCTCTGGGCCTCAGGCTTGGAAATTCGGACAGTCGCAGCAGCAGAAGGTAAGTGCATATCTTTTTGCTTTTTTTAGGTCGTTTCCCCACGGGAAGTGGTCGAACGGAATTTCAGGGCCATTGAGTTCAACAATTTCAGACCATAAACTCTGCCTCTATTTTTTCAGATGGCAGCTGTTGCTGATTCTGCTATACCCATTTACACCTCTTCTAGACCCATCTTTTGTTTGTTTACTTGTCCCATTTCCATCTTCGTTTTCTTTGTACGATCATACCATTTGTCATTTAATTACTCCTGCCTTCCATCCTATCACAGACCTTCCCTTTTGTACTTTCCAACCTCCTCCCCTTTAACTGCCCTTGCACTTGGTTAAAATTTCTTACATCTCTAACTTTTTCCAGTTCTGACGAAAGGTCATCAAACTGAAACATTAACTCTGTTTCTCTCTCGATAGATTCTGCCTTACCTGCTGAGTATTGCTTGTATTTTCTGTTTATATTTCAGATTTCCAACATCTGCGGTATTTTCTTTTGCAAGGATTCATTATCATCATAGGCAGTCCCTCGGAATCGAGGAAGACTTGCTTCCACACTTAACATGAATTCTTAGGTGGCTGTACAGTCCAATATGAGAATCGCAGTCTCTGTCACAGGTGGGGCAGATAGTCGTTGAGGGAAGGGGTGGGTGGGACTGCTTTGCTGCACGCTCCTTCCGCAGCCTGTGCTTGATTTCTGCATGCTCTCAGCGAGGAGACTCAAGGAGCTCAGCGCCCTCCCGGATGCATATCCTCCACTTAGGGTGGTCTTTGGCCAGGGACTGTCAGGTATCAGTGGGGATATTGCACTTTATCAGGGAGGCTTTGAGGGTGTCCTTGGAACCTTTCTGCTGCCCACCTTTGGCTCGTTTGCTGTCAAGGAGTTCCAAGTAGAGCGCTTGCTTTGGGAGTCTCGTGTCTGGCATACGAACTATGTGGTCTGCCCAGCGGACTGGTCAGTGCTTCAATGCTGGGGTTGTTGGCCTGGTCAAGGATGCTAACTTTGGTGCACTTTTCCTCCCAGGGGATTTGTAGCACCTCTCGCGGAGACATCGTTGGTCGTATTTCTCCAGCGACTTGAGGTGCTACTGTACATGGTCCATGTTTCTGAGCCATACAAGAGGGCGGGTATTACTACAGCCCTGTAGACCATGAGCTTGGTGGTAGATTTGAGGGCCTGGTCTTCAAAAACTCTTTTCCTCAGGCTGCCGAAGGCTGCACTGGTGCACTGGAGCGGTGTTGGATCTCGTCGTCAATGCCTGTTCTTGTTGATAGGAGGCTCCCGAGATAAGGGAAGTGGTCCACATTGTCCAGGGCCACGCCGTGGATCTTGATGATTGAGGGTCAGTGCTGTGCAGTGAGGACAGGCTGGTGGAGGATCTTTGTCTGACTGATGTTTAGCGTAAGTCCAATTGCTTTTGTACACCTCAGTAAATACGTCGACTATGTCCTGGAGTTCAGCCTCTGAATGTGTGCAGACGCAGGCGTCATCCGCATACTGTAGTTCGACGGCAGAGGTTGGGGTGATCTTGGACCTGGCCTGGAGACAACAAAGGTTGAACAGGCTCACACTGGTTCTGTAGTTTAGTTCTACTCCAGCGGGGAGCTTGTCGACTGTGAAGTGGAGCATGGCAGCGAGGAAGATTGAGAAGAGGATTGGGGCGATGACGCAGCCCTGCTTGAACCTGGTCCGGATGAGGATTGGGTCTGTGATGGACCCAATGGTAAGGATCACGGCCTGCATGTCATCGTGGAGCAGGCAGCGGATGGTGACGTACTTTTGTGGGCATCCGAAACGGAGAAGGACGCTCCATAGACCCTCGCAGTTGACAGTGTCAAAGGCCTTTGTAAGGTCGAAGAAGGCCATGTATAAGGGCTGGCGCTATTCCCATTTTTCCTGCAGCTGTCGCGCTGCAAAAATCATGTCCATTGTGCCACGTAGGGGATGAGCTCCTCGGCCACAGGGAGAAGACGGTTGAGAAGGATTCTAGCAGGCTGATAGCAGGGAGATTCCTCTGTAGTTGACGCATTCGGACTTGTCCACTTTTTTAAAGATGGTCACGATCACTGCATCTCTAAATCTCCCGGCATGCTCTCCTCCCTCTAAATGAGAGAGATGAGGTCATGTATTTGTGCCAACAGTGCCTCTCCGCCATACTTCAGTGCCTCAACAGGGATTCCATCCGCTCCCGTAGCCTTGTTGTTTCTAGCTGTCTTATGGCTTTTTCTACCTCGTGCAGTGTTGGGGTCTTACTGAGGTGGTGGCGGGTAGTGTCATGTATTCAACTGTCATTGTAATCCATGTATAAACTGACCTAAGTTGTACACCGTGAGAACACTGACCACTAGGTGGTGAACTTGTGGGAGACACTCCTAACCTGGACTTTCAGGTATAAAAGGGGAAGCTCCACCCATCTTCTCCACTTCAGTGCTGGCTAATAAAGGTTACTGGTCACAGAGTGACCTCCTCTCTAGTATGGGCCTCGTGTGCATTTGTACTGTATAGTAAGGACACATTATTGGCGATGAGAAACTGGGATTTAAACCACGCGAGCATGACCACTAGCAGCACAGATGAGAGGTACTGTGTTGGTGATGATTGGGACGATTTTATTGAGAGACTGCAGCAAAGTTTCGTCACTAAGGAATGGCTGGGACAGGATTCAGCCGACAAACGCAGGACTCATCTCCTGACGGTTTGTGGATCCAGGACGTACTCCCTGATGAAGGACCTTCTACAGCCAGAGAAGCCGGCGAACAAGACTTTTGAAGAGCTCAGTAAGTTGATCAGGGAACACTATAAACCAGCGAGCAGCATGCACATGGTGAGACACCAGTTTTACATGCACCAGCGGCGAGAAGGGCAAAGCGTTCCAGACTTCGTGGCAGACCTCCGGCGAATGGCGAGCCTATGTAAGTTCCTAGATGCATGCAGAGCGGAGATGCTGCGAGACTTTTTCATTGAGGGCATCGGGCACGCTGGGGTTTTCAGGAAACTGAATGAGACCAAAGACTTGACCCTGGAAACGGTGGCTTTGATGGCCCAGACATTTATCTCAGGGGAGGAAGAGACCAGAATGATGTTTGACAAAAATCTTGGTTTAAATGCAGCCAATGGACAGGGAGTCAACATTGTTAACGCGGCACATAGTTCCCCAGACAGACAGGGGCAATCGGACATGCCCGAGCATGTAGTCGAAACCAAAGGGGGAATTCAACAGAGACAATGGCTAGCTGAAAGGCGATTCATGCCATCGCAAGGGACAATGCGGCCAGTAATGGGGCCATCAACACTTGTCAATGGTGCATTTAAGGACAGTTACAGAGACAGTCAGAGACGATCGACTGGTAATGGACTTTTGTTTCCAACAACGGCTCATGTTGAAGGTATGGAGGCAAACACAACAGCCAGAGCTTGCACGTATCAGCAATAAACCTGCAGAAACTGCAACGTCAGCAGTCACTTGGCGTGTATGTGCAGGAAGCCTGCAGCCAGGTTGATGTACGAGGAGGACGGGCCCAATTTAAGCCCTACAAGGCCAAATGGACACTGCGGGAAATCGCTGGAAGCTGAAGTTCAGCGAGTTCATGTGGAGCACATATACAGTTCATACACCAGGACGCCACCGTTAATGATGAAAGTGTTCCTCAATGGCATCCCAGTATCAATGGAGCTAGCCAGTCCATGATGAGTATCAAACAGTTCTAAAAGTTGTGGACGTCCAAGGCCAGGAGGCCAAAATTATTGCCAATTGACGCACAGCTACGGACATATATAAAGGAGATCATTCCGGTGCTAGGCAGCGCAACGGTAGTCGTAACCCACAAAGATTCGGAGAACAGGTTGCCACTCTGAATTGTCCCGGGGGACGGTCCCACACTACTGGGAAGGAGTTGGCTTGCTATCATGAACTGGAAATGGGGCGATGTCAATGCAATTTCTTCTGTGGAGCGAATATCATGCTCACAGGTCCTGGACAAATTTGACTCATTATTTCAACCCGGCATTGGCACTTTCATGGGAACCAAGGTCATGATTCACATAAACCCGGATGCCAGGCCAGTACACCACAAGGCCAGAGCGGTGCCGTACGTGATGTGGGAAAAGATAGAATGCGAATTGGACCGCCTGCTGAGGGAAGGCATCATCTTGCCAGTCAAATTCAGTGACTGGGCGAGCCCGATCGTGCCGGTGCTCAAGGCGGATGGGTCGGTCAGGATATGTGGCGATTACAAGGCCACCATCAATCGGGTGTCACTCCAAGAGCAGTACCCGCTACCGAGAGCGCAGGACCTCTTTGCGACGCTATCCGGTGGCAAACTTTTTTCCAAATTGGACCTGACCTCAGCTTACATGACCCAGGAGATGGCGAATGAGTCGAAGAAGCTGACCACCATCACGACACACAAGGGGTTGTTTGAGTACAACAGATGTCCGTTTGGGATTCGCTCGACCGCCGCAATCTTTCAACGAAATATGGAAAGTCTCCTCAAGTCGATTCCAAGGACGATGGTTTTTCAAGACAACATCCTCATCATGGGAAGAACACCTCCACAACCTGGAGGAGGTGCTACGCAGACTGGACTGGGTAGGTCTGCGACTGAAAAAGGCGAAGTGCATCTTTGAGCTGGAGACAGATTACAAACCCCTAACGTCCCTTTTGGCCAACAACAAGGCCATAAATGCAAATGTGTCCCGCATACAGAGGTGGGCACTCACGTTAGCCCCCTATGATTATACAATTCGGCACAGACCGGGCACGGAAAACTGCACCGATGCACTCAGCAGGCTACCACTAGCCACCACTGAGGGGGCTACCAAGCATGCTGCTGAGATGGTCATCGCTGTTGAAACTTTCGAAAGCGAAGACTCACCCGTGACAGCCCGTCAGATCAAAGTCTGGACAAATAGAGAGCCGCTACTGTCTTTAGTCAAGAAATGTGTCCTAAATGGGGACTGGGCAGCCACGTATGGGGCATGCCCTGAGGAATTTAAACCATTTCACAGGCGCAAGGATGAACTCTCGATTCAGGCCGATTGCCTACTATGGGAAAATCGAGTAGTCATGCCCCAGATGGGCAGAGAGGCGTTCATCTGAGAACTCCACAATGAGCACCCGGGCATTGTCATGATGAAGGCAATTGCCAGGTCACACGTTTAGTGGCCAGTGATAGATGCAGACCTGGAACTTCGTGTTCGCAGGTGCAACACGTGTGCCCAGCTGGGCAATGCGCCCAGGGAGCTCCCCTTAGCCCCTGGTCCTGGCCCGCCAAGCCATGGTCACGCATTCATGTGGACTACGCAGGTCCTTTCATGGGTAAAATGTTTTTGGTTGTAGTAGACACCTACTCCAAATGGATCGAGTGTGACATTCTCAATTCAAGCACATCCTCTGCCACGGTAGAAAGTCTACGGGCAATGTTCACCACCCATGGTCTACCGGACGTCTTGGTCAGCGACAATGGCTCGTGTTTCACTAGCATTGAATTCCAGGACTTCATGGCATGAAATGGTATCAACCGTGTCAGAACGGCACCATTCAAGCCGGCCTCAAATGGCCAGGCGGAACGAGCGGTGCAGATAATCAAACAGGGGTTGCTCAGAATCCAAGGATGTTCCCTACAAAGCCGCTTGTCACGCCTCCTGTTGGCCAATAGATCCCGACCACACTCGCTCACAGGGGTTCCACCCGAAGAGCTGCAAATGAAAAGGATGCTCAAAACCAGGTTATCCCTTATACACCCCACCATGAAATAAATTGTTGAGAGCAGGCACCGGTCACAATGTGACTACCATGACGGGAATGCGAGGGCACGATGTATTGATGTCAATGACCCTGTCTTTGTCCTCAACTACGCTGCAGGTCCCAAATGGCTCGCAGGCACTGTGATTGCCAAAGAGGGGAATACGATTCTGGTAGTTAAACTTACCAATGGACAAATCTGCCGCAAACATGTTGATCAAACAAAAAGGAGGTTCAGCAACCCCATAGAAGAAGCAGAGGAAGAACACGTTGTAGAGTTCACTCCACCACAGGCGACCGAACACCAGAACCAAGTGGAGGAGAGCCCAGTCACTGTGGGCAGTCAGGACAGGCCTGAGGCACCGCAAACAGCAGACACTAACAACCGGAGCCCCAACTCACGCGCTCTACAAGGGAGCGTAAACCACCAGAGAGACTTAACCTGTGATCCCAATAAGACTTTGGCGGGGGGAGGTGATGTCATGTATTCAACTGTCATTGTAATCCATGTATAAACTGACCTAAGTTGTACACCGTGAGAACACTGACCACTAGGTGGTGAACTTGTGAGAGACACTCCTAACCTGGACTTTCAGGTATAAAAGAGGAAGCTCCACACATCTTCTCCACTTCAGTGCTGGCTAATAAAGGTTACTGGTCACAGAGTGACCTCCTCTCTAGTATGGGCCTCATGTGCATTTGTACTGTATAGTAAGGACATGTAAGGTAGCATGCTCTGGAATGAAGTTGAGAACACTCGAGTCAAAGGCAGAGTCTCGATTGAGGAGATCTTCGAAGTGCCCATTTCAGCGGGCCCTGACTGCCTCGGTGTCCTTGATGAGTGTTTCCCCATTCTTGGCCAGCAGCGGGGAGGGGCCTTGGATGTTTGGACCATAGGTGGCCTTGACTGCAATGAAGAATCCTCACACATCATGGCTGTCGGCCAACTGCTGTATCTCCTGTGCTTTCTCCATCCACCACCTGTTCTTTAGGTCCTGGGTTTATTGTTGGACCTCAGCCTTGAGCCATCTGTAATGCTGCTTTGCTGCTCCCGAGGTGGGTTGTTGTTTAAGGCTCAGAAATGCCCTGCGTTTGCAATCTATTAGACCTTGAATCTCCTGATCATTCTCATCAAACCAGTCCTGGTGTTTCCTGGTTGAGTGACCGAGCGCCTCTTTGCAGGCACTGGTTATGGAGGCCTAGAGGGCAGACCAAGCGCTGTGGACATTCTGCATCTTAGGGTCATCAAGGCACGCCAGGTTAGCTGTGAGGTGCTGACTGTATAGGGCTTTCTTAGCTGGGTCCTTAAGTGCCCCGGCATTGACTTTTTTGTGGCACTGCTTCTGCTGCCCCCTCCGCTTCGAGGCTATGTTGATGTCAACGTTGGATCAGATTAGGCAGTGGTCCATCCAGCAGTCGTCAGCTCATGTCATGGCACGGGTGATGTGCACATCCTTGTGATCCCTGACTCGGACGATGACATAGTCGAGCAGGTGTCAATTTTGGAGCGAGGATGTTGCCACGATACCTTATATTTGTCCCTCTGATGGAACAAGGTGTTGGCGATGATAAGTTCATGTTCTCGACATTTTGTCAGGAATAGGGTACGGCTGGAGTTGGCTTTCCCTACCCCCTTTCTACCAATCACACCTCCCCAGAGGTCTGTGTCCTTGCTGACCCTGGTGTTGAAATCACCGAGGAGGATCAGTTTGTCGCCCACGGGGACACAGATCAGGGATTTTTCAAGGTTGAGTAAAAACCCTCTTTGGCCTCATCTGTTGCATCGAGTGTTGGGGTGTATGCACTGATGACTGTGGCGCACTGGTTCCGGGATAGGGTGAGTCGAAAAGTCATGAGGCATTCGTTAGCCTCGCAGGGGGAGTCTTTGAGGTCGTCGACCAGTTCGTTTATGATGGCAAAGCCAACTCCGTGGAGGCGGCGTTGTTCCTCTAGTTTCCCTTTCCAGAAGAGGGTGTAACCTCCACCTTGTTCCTTGAGCTGGCCTTCTCCTGCGCGCCGGGTCTCACTTCGGACGGCTATGTCGATATCAAAGGGTCTATGTTCCAGGCAACTATGGCGGTGCGACGTTCCGCTCTGTCACTGTTGGGGTTGTCCATGAGGGTCCTGACGTTCCAGGTCCCGAACTTCATGTTAGAGGAGTGGAAGATGCCTGTGCATGAATTCTTTTAACGTGGGGTGGTCGTTGCACACTGGCTACCACACGGGCTTAGCTGAGCAAGGTCTTGATCCAGTGGCAAGGGGGTCCAAGATGACTGGAGAACACACACTGCTCTATGGGGCTAGTTGCCTATGGCGAGATGTTGGCCACAGGCTCGGCGTTGAGTTGTGCCCATGATGGTAGGTGGTCCAAGGCTTGGTTGGGGGCAGGCATTGGGAGGTCAGTGGTCCACTGGGGTTCAGAGCGAGAGGGCAGGGGTACAGTCATGGTACTCACCACGTGCTGGAGGAGGAGAGGAGGCCAGATCACCAGTGGAGAAGGAGAGATCCAGTCGGCGCTGGAGGAGGGGGGGGGAGGTCAGCCAACCCGGTACCGTTGAGGAGGAGGTCGCCTGTCGCCGCAGGAGTTCCAGCCATCGCCGAGGGGGCCCAGACTCCATCGTGGAGGAGAGGCCCATCTGCCACCACTGGAGGTGTTCCGATCACCGCTGGAGGGCGGGGTGGAGGCCCGATAGCCAGGCCCAGTCGTCACAGGAGGCCCAGCCGGAAGATCCAGTCGCGTCAAGTTGCCCAGTTGCCGCAGGAGGATTAGCCAGGAGGTTCAAGTCGCGTCGAGTTGGCCAGTCACCGCAGGAGGCTCAGCCGCCGTCGCCGATTGGTGGTGTCGCGAGAAGCCTGAGGTAGGTTCGATGGCCACTGGGGTGGCAACTCCCTAGGGAGTTCCCCTGCTAAACAACTCCTCAGCAACTTACCATCCTCAACTTCCCCCCTCCCACTGTCTAAACTTCCCCTAGCCCGAGCCCTAATTGACCCTAATAGGGGATCTTAAACACTTAAATCCCTACTCTAGTCCCAACCCTGCAAATCCAACAAGTTCGCAAGGATTAGGCATCCAGCATCAGACCACCCAGTGCTGTTTGAGATGCAAGGGATCCCCATTTCGCTCCAAGATTCAATGAATCACTCACAAAGGATCAAAGTAACTATCACATCCCCCGACTCCTACCACCACTTCCATTGCCCCACCAAACCGCGCTTACACAATCAACCTGAAACCATCCATCCACTCATTGTACAAGCACCAATTAGTCTCAGTCAATTCCATGTCTTCACATTCAGCACCAAACAAATGAAAAGCAGAGATGGCACTCTCCGTGCAAGAATGGGGAACATGAGAAAGTGGTGCAAACTAATTAATTTAACACATTTTCAAAACACCAGTGTGCGTACCCATGTTGAACTATAAAGTCTCTCTCTTCCTCTCTCCAGCACTTCAACCAAATGCAATGCCTATGGCCTCATCAGAGGTAGTGGCAGGCTGCCCTGATCCCTGCTCTGACTTTTTTAGATGCTTGAGGCTGATGACCTTGTAATAGAGAACTCCACCTAGTGGACTACTGTGATAATGCAACTACTGATGTATAACAATAAATGGTCATGTGGCATCTTAGTGATGTCTTAAAGGTCTCACATATTGGTGAACAAGGATAGGATATTTGGATTCCCTAGCTGAAATGTTTGTTGGTAGATGATCCTGCCAACCGACGGAGACACTTTGAAAGGTTCTTTGTTTTGCAGCACAGCTAAAAAAAATCCAAGGTAAATTTCAAGCACACTTGGTTGAAATGTCAATGTTTCCAGAGTCCAGATGGCCACGCCTATAGGAATAATAGGGTATTTGGTGAGTTCCATTGCGACTGAGAGACTTTGGAGCATATGTGCAGTGGCTAGAAATGTTTTTCACCGCAAATAGTATTGTCGAAGTCCCGGATGATGAAAACCATAACTGGGTGGTTTCAGAAAGGAAATGCGCTATTTTCTTAACAGGCCTCGAGGTGTATGAAACTCTGAAAAATATACTTGTTCCCATCAAGCTAAAGGCCACACCACTGACGGAGATTCTATCAAAGTTAGAACAGCATTACAGCCCTGAGCCTCTGAAAATTGCTGAAAGTTATCATTTTGGAACAAAAGATCAATTGAATGATGAGGGTATCAGTGAGTACATTGTAGAAGCTATCCATTCACTGACAGTTCAGAAACTTTCAGGACCAAGCATTACATGACCACTTTGCTTGTGAGTTGAAAAATGAAGCAATCAGAAGGAAATTGTTGACAACCTTAACTTGACTTTTGATTTAGATTGCCAAACAGCTATGTCAATGGATATGGCCGACGAATACTCCCGAGAATTTTGTGCCATTTCCAGTCCTCAGACAACCAAGATGATCAGCTTCAGGCTAAAAGTAAAAGGCAGTTGAGCCCCTAGGCCTCAGCAACTGGCCATGGTAACAGTGAATTAAAGTCATTCTATCGGTGCCTGGGACAACACATTGCTCAAAGTTGTCTATATGTGAAGGCAGAGTGTTTCTACTGTAAGAAATCTGGGCATCTTGTGAAGGCATGCCGACTGAAGAGTAAATGACTTTCAATGCTAGAAGTAGAAATCACCAGAGACTACATAGCATTGAAGAGAAGCAACAGGACAGGGAGGATCTGGAGAGATACGTCATCAGGAGCATTAAGGTATCTAACAGCGATTCGCGAAGTATCATCATCCAAGTAGACGTTACAGGAACCATATTACCAATGGAAATCGACACTGGTGCATCTGTGATCGTAGTACCCGAATCACTATATCTCGACAAGTTACGTGATTTTCGACTGGAGAAATCGAAGATCAAGCAGCAAGGCTGCTCAGGAGAGCAAATCCCTGTTGTAGGATGCATCACCAGAATGGTGAAATACAAGGATCAGTTTCGGAGATTGCCTCTCATAGTAGTGGCAGGAGACAAGTCTGCCTTGATATGTAGAATTAGTTGGGATCACTGAAGCTGGATTGGAATGAGATTTTTCATGTGGAAACGAAATTTGCATTGACTAGAAACTGAGAACATTATCTCTAATGTAGATCTAAGTAATGCTGATCACAGTAATGTTAATGCTATTTCCAGGTTGCCATCCCCATCACAAGTTACAGCCAATATGGAAGAAGTGTTCTATTTTTCATATATTGATGAGCTGTCAGTCACAGCTAAAGAGATTGGTAGAGCAATCAAACGTAACCCAGTTGTGTCAAAGTTGTATGATAACATAGCAAATGAATGGCCAAACCAGGTATCAGAGGAAGATATTCATCCATACTTCATTCATAGGAATGCACTGACTGTGGATGAAGATTGTCTCTTGTGGGGTGCAAGAGAAGTTATTCCAAATAAGTTCAGGTACAAATTGTTAGGCGATCTTCATGACCAGCACCTAGGAATATGCTTGACCAAGAGTTTTGCATGCAGTTATTTATAGTCAGTGTACAACATGTCAATCGGTAAGCAAGAATCTACCATCAATACCATTACAGCCATGGAAATAGCCTCCCAGTGTGTGGCAAAGGTTACATGTAAATTTTGCTGAGCTAGGACAGCTATTGTTCAAGGTGATTGATTGTCATTCAAAGTGGATAGAGGTGTTTCCGATGCAGAAAATAACAACAAGTAATACACTAGACAATTTGCAATGATTGTTTCCTTCACACCGCCTCCCAGAAGAAATTGTGTCTGATAATGGGCTGCAATTTTGTTCAGAATAATTTACACAGTCTAGGAGCAGAAACCGTGTGAAACATACTAAAGTTCCACTATACCAACCTGCTTCAAATGGTGTAGCAGAGCGCACAGTACAAATTGTAAAATGTGTCCTCATCAAACAAATTTTGGATACAAATCCAAAGAATGGCAGTTGTCGTGGACCACAAATTGGCAAATTTTCTGATTAGAAAAACATAGAAAACATAGAAAATAGGTGCAGGAGTAGGTCATTCGGCCCTTCGAGCCTGCACCATTCAATGAGTTCATGGCTGAACATGTAACTTCAGTACCCCATTCCTGCTTTCTCGCCATACTCCTTGATCCCCCTAGTAGTAAGGACTACATCTAACTCCTTTTTGAATATATTTAGTGAATTGGCCTCAACAACTTTCTGAGGTAGAGAATTCCACAGGTTCACCACTCTCTGGGTGAAGAAGTGTAATACTCCTCATTCAATAACTGGTAGATCACTAGCAGAGTTGTTCCACAAATGACAGCCACATACCAGGTTCTCGTTGCTAAAGCCAAACTTGGCACTGTCAGTAGAAGAGAAACAATCAAGACAGAAAGAGTGTCATGACAGAGGTAGAGTAAGAGAGAGAAGTGTGAAATTGAATCAGAAGGTTAGAGTGAAGAACCATTACCATAAATGGTTAAAGGAAGAGTAGTGAAGATATATGGCCCTCACACATATTTGGTTAAGAAACTTATTTTGATCATGGAAAGGTTATGTTTGTTCACATTGATCATATTTTACCTACAGATGTGGAATTGAAAGTTGGAATGATTTGATTATTTCTGATGAGTCAGATAGTCTTATACGTAGAGTACTAGTAGCAAATCCTACATCAGATGTACTGCTAACAAGTCCAAGAAAAAATCAGAATTTAAGTCTAAGTGTGAGTCAGGTAGACAAACAGTGTGAAGTTGTAGAGAGTCCAAATATAGATCAAGGGTTGCCCTTGGAGAAAAACTCTCCTCAGGCTCAGCCTCGAATGAGTCTACATCCTAAAACAAGATTGGAACATTCTGTTCAAGAACAAAGGTATCCTCTTCGAAACAGAAAATCAGTGGTTAAGTTTGATTTGTAAATATGGGAAAATAAGTTCATATCTTTTGTTGTGTATACCATGTAAGTTATGTATAATGCTTATTTTGTTATGATTACTTATTCAATAAGGAGGGAGAAGTGTAATAGAGAGCTCCGCCTAGTGGACTACTATGGTAATGCAACTACTGATGTAAAATAATAAATGGTCATGTGGCAAAGTCACATGATGACAGTTCTGTATGGAGCCATCTTGTGTAGTGTGCTTCTTAGTGGTGTCTTAAAGATATCACAGACTTCTGGCTGTTGGAACCTGTGGGGGTCCCTGCCAAAGATGTCTCCACTGGCACCTGTGCAGGGGTAGACTGGGCCAGCTGGACAGGAGGTAGTGCGTTGGGTACTGGTTCAGCGGGAAGCAATGGGTGAGACATGAAAATGCTTTGCGAGGAATTTGCATTTTCATCTCTACTTTCACCATCATCCCACTCTTGGGCCAGTGGCACATCACTCCTGATTCTCCACAACAGAGCAGCCTGGAGAAAATCAGTGATGTCTTGGAAGCCCACATCTAATCTATCTCTCATCCTGTGTAAAACGGTAGATATGTTGACATTCAAAGTTTGCAGAGCTGCTGTCAAGGCCTATAGGGACTGAAGTTCCACAGAAGAGGCCACTGGGAGAGGATGCAGCGCAGATTCACCAGAATGATATCTGTGCTATAACAGTTAACATATGGGGGCTGAATTTGGTCCAGTCCTCCGCCTGTCCAAGTGCCGCTTATGGCCGCTGAGGTACCGGACGGAACTTTTGGTGGGGTTTTGATCACCGAGGTCCCTCGAAGGTCGGTGGGTGGCAAATGAACGATGTACACTACCAATCTGGGCAGCAGCCGGCCAAGTGCCACTGAGGATAGAGTTGGGCCCACAGAAGGTCGAACAACTGAAAATAAAAATCATGAGGAAAAAATAAAAAAATTATTGGAAGACCTTCAAGGAACCCCATCCAGGTAAGTCGCCGTGGAAAAAAAAAATGTTCACTAACCTTTTTTTCAGGTACTTCAGACTTACGGTCGGAGACAGACCAGCCTCCAGCCAGCGGTCCACCCCTGTTCTGGCACTGATTCCCGCTCACATGAATATGGCAACTCGACGGGCGGGAGGTCAGTTGCGCCACTCGGCCATCCATTGATGTCAGCGGGCGGTTCCTGGTGGCTCTCCTTTCCTGTCCGCTCCAGGCCACATCAAAAGTGGCACTGGGCTAATGTTACAGAGGAGTGTCGGCGGCAGTTGGCAGCAGTGATAAGAACATAAGAAATAGGAGCAAGCGTAGGCCATTTGACCCCTCGAGCCTGCTCCGTCATTCAATAAGATCATGGCTGATCTGATCCTGGCCTCAACTCCACTTCCCTGCCTGTTTCCCATTACCCTTGATTCCCTTACCATTCAAAAATGTGTCTATCGCTACCTTAAATATATTCAAAGACCCAGCCTCCACAGCTCTCTGGGGCAGAAAATTCCAAAGATTCATGGCCCTCTGAGATTCCTCCTTATTTCTGTTTTAAATGGGCGACCCCTTATTCTGAAACTATGCTCCCTAGTTCTAGATTCCCCAACTAGGGGAAACATTCTCTCTACAAGCCCCCTCAGAATCCTATACATTTCAATAAGATCACCTCTTATTCTTCGAAACTCCATGAGTATAGGTCCAACCTGCTCAACTTTTCTTCATAAGACAAACTCTTCATCTCCAGAATCAACCTTGTGAACTTTCTCTGAACTGCTTCCAATGCAAGTATATTCTTCCTTAAATAAGGAGACCAAAAACTGTATGTAGTACTCCAGGTGTGGTCTCACCAATGCCCTGTACAGTTGTAGCAGGACTTCCCTACTTTTATACTCCATCCCCTTTCCAATAAATGCCAATATTCCATTTGCTGTCCCCATTACTTGCTGTACCTGCATGCAAACTTTTTGTGTTTCATGTACAAGGCCTCCCAAATCCCGCTGTACCGCAGCATTTTGTAATCTCTCCATTTAAATAATAATTTGCTTTTTTATTTTTCCAACCAAAGTGGATAATCTCACATTTTCCAACATTATACTCTAATTTTTGCCCATTCACTTAGCCTATCTTTATTCCTTTGTAGATTCTTTGTGTCCTCCTCACAACTTGCTTTCCCACAAATCTTGTATCATTAGCAAATTTTGTTACATTGCACTCGGTCCCTTCATCCAAGTCATTAATATAGATTGCAAATAGTTGAGGCCCCAGCACTGATCCCTATAGCACCCCACTAGTTACAGTTTGCCAACCTGAAAATTACCCATTCATCCCGACTCTCTGTTTTCTGTTAGTTAGCCAATCCTCTATCCATGCTAATATATTACTCCCAACCCTGTAAGCTCTTATCTTGTGTAGTAACCTTTTATGTGACACCTTATCGAATGCCTTCTGAAAATCCAAATACACCACGTCCACTGGTTCCCCTTTATCCACCCTGTTCTTTACATCCTCAAAGAACTCAGCAAATTTGTCAAACATGATTTCCCTTTCATAAAACCATGCTGACTCTGCTTGACTGCATTATAATTTTCTAAATACCCTGCTACGACTTCCTTACTAATGGACACCAGCATTTTCCCAATAACAGATGTTAGGCTAATACTTTTTGCCTCCCTCATTTCTTCAATTGGGGCGTTATATTTGAGGTTTTCCAATCCGCTGGGACCTCTCCAGAATCCAGGGAATTTTGGTAGATTACAACCAATGCATCCACTATTTCTGCAGCCACTTCTTTTAAGACTCTAAAATGCAGGCTATCAGGTCCAGGGGACTTGTCCACCATTAGTCCCATTAGTTTGCTTTGTACTTTTTCTCTAGTGATAGTGATTGTTTTAAGTTCCCCCCTGCCAATAGCCCCTTGATTATCAATTATTGGGATGCTTTTAATGTCTTCTACCATACAAGACCGATACAAAATATTTCCTTAAAATCTCTGCCATTTCCCTGTTTCCCATCATTAATTCCCTAGTCTCATCCTCTGAGGGACCAATATTTAATCAAGCTACTCTCTTCCTTTTTATATACCTGTAGAAGCTCTTACTGTCTGTTTTTATATTTCTTGCTAATTTACTCTCATAAACTATCTTCTCTCTATTATTTCTGTTTTGGTCATCCTTTGCTGGTTTCTAAACATTTCCCAATTCTCTGGCCTTTCACTATTCTTCACAAGATTGTATAACATTGTTTTCAATTTGACACCATCCTTTACTTGCTTAGTTAGCCATGGATGGTTGTTCCTTCTCTTGGAATCTTTCTTTCTCCCTGGAATATGTCAGGAAGTGTCAGGATGTCAGAAAACACTTCTTGACATAAAGGGAAGTGGAAATCAGGCATTCTCCTTACCAAAAAGCTGTTGAGGCGAGGTCAATTGATAATTTCAAAACTGACATAGATAGATTTTTGTTATTTAGGAAGAGTTATGGAACCACGGTGAGTAGATGGTGTTAAGACGAAGATCAGTCATGATTTAATTGAATAATGGAACAGGCTCAAGGGTATGAATGGCCTACTCCTGTTCCTATGTTCCAATGATGTAATGGTCAGCCAAAGCCCAAACCAAGCATCCAAGAATTTTAGGAAAACAGTTATTAAAGATAAATAAATAATATGCTATAAACCTATCTGAGAAACCGTAAGCATTAACATTATTTAAGGTAGAATGAGACATTAACATTTGTTGTAAATGGGAAAATAAACAACTAGAGACAAAGAGAAAGAAAAATGACTATTCTGAAATATAATACAGAACTCTTTAATTTCAGGAATAAGGACTTCTATTCTGCTTAGCCATAAGAATCGCACTAAGTGTAAAAACTGTTCTGCAATATTCTAGAGCTGATGGCTCTATGGAATCCTCCCCATTTATATTGGCGAGTGAATTTCTTGGCACAAACTACATTTGTGCAGATGACTAAAATTCGCAAAGTATAACTTTTGTTTCTGGCTGCTAGGTTTACCTCAATAGCTGAGAAGAGTAGGGTAGTGATTGCAAAATCATATTGCTGGTTAGATTGGGAAGATTAAACACCCTTCCATCCAATCCAGAAAAAAATTTGGCCTCTGCCACAGGTGCAGCAGACAAAAACTCCCTCCCCGATCAAGTATGGTCCACCATCCCTCAAATGAAGGGGAAGTCACATTTGTTCTTCAGTCTTACAGCCTTGGGAGTTAAAGAAAAATTTTGGGCTCAATTATCCCCAATGTGGTTTTTTGGCATATTTCAAGAGTTACGCCTGTTTTTTTTGGCTCCGACTACTCCAAAAAATTAACTTGCAAGTTTCCGCATTCTAATATTTTAATTGGCGCCATGCAGCTTGTCCTTTAGCTTCGGGGGTGTGGGGGTGGAGCCTAATGTCTGCGCCGAATAAAGGATGCCCCCCCTGTGCATGCGTGAAAAAAAAAATGACGTTTTTATGTGACTGCTGTGGGCGCGCGTGTCCAGTACACCTCCTGGTCAGCATTTGGCCAATATTAAAGAGCCAGTTGTGTGTGAGAACTTTGAGTGCTGTGTGAGAACTTTAATTCTCAGTGGAAAAATCGGAGCTGCAATATGCAACGTGGCACAAGGACCAAGAATTTCCCAGAAGAGGAAGTGGAGGCACTAGTTACTGTAACAGAGGCCAGATGGCAGGAGCTGGACACCAGCAGAGGTCATATAAAATTTTCACCAAAAGAAATGGAACCAACTTGCAGAAGTTTACTGTGCAATGGTGACCACCCCGAGGTCTGGAGGCCAGTGTAAAAAGAAGTAGCAGGACCTTGGTCAAGTAGTTAGTGTAAGTAATATTTTCATTTATTCAATGGAATTGCAATTGTAAATGTGACCATCTCTGTATGTCCCACCCTGCAAAAAGACACCCTCTCTAAAAAGTTATATTTTCATCTTTGCAGAGGAAGGTGGCACACAACGAAAGAAATAGAACTCGAACAGGAGGAGGCCTGGGAAATCTGCACCCACTGACACACTTGGAATACAGGGTCGCTGCTTTGATGGGTCCTGCCTGGAGAAAAGCAAACACCACTGCACAAGCTGGGCCCACACTCGAGGGAGAGGGTAGGTTCTGCAAAGTCCACATTCTGGCTTTACTAAAAGTCAAGTACTGCGCGGGCTAGCCATACTTCAGTTAATAAGAACATAAAAACATAAGAAATAGGAGTAGGAGTAGGCCATACGACTCCTCGAGCCTGCTCCACCATTTAATATGATCATGGCTGACCTGATCATAGACTCAGGTCCACTTCCCTGCCCGCTCCCCATAACCCCTTATTCCGTTATTGGTTAAGAAACTGTCTATCTTTGTCTTAAATTTATTCAATGTCCCAGCTTCCACAGCTGTCTGAGGCAGCGAATTCCACAGATTTACAACCCTCTGAGAGAAGAAATTCCTCCTCATCTCAGTTTTAAAGGACCGGCCCCTTATCCTAAGATTATGCCCACGAGTTATAGTCTCCCCTATCATGGAAACATCCTCTCTGCATCCACCTTGTCAAGCCCTCTCATAATAGAAACATAGAAACATAGAAATTTACAGCGCAGAAGGAGGCCATTTCGGCCCATTGTATCCGCGCTGGCTGACAAAGAGCGACATGGCCCCTGGTCAGCAGCCCTAAAAGTTCAATATAAACCTATGAACAATGACGAAAAGGCAAAGAGCACCCAGCCCAACCAGTCTGCCTCACCATGTTGCGACCATACTCCTTATACTAATACATTCTACACTCCACCCCAACTGGAGCCATGTGATCTACTGGGAGAGGCAAAAACCAGATAAAAACCCAGGCCAATTTAGGGAGAAAAAATCTGGGAAATTTCCTCTCCGACCCATCCAGGCGATCGAAACTAGTCCAGGAGATATCACAAAAAGCAAGAGACCCATTACTGAGCCCTGCGGAACCCCACTGGAAACATCCTTCCAGTCACAAAAACATCCATCAATCATTACCCTTTGCTTCCTACCTTCAAGCCAATTTTGGATCCAACTTGACACTTTGCGCTGTATCCCATGGGCTTTAACCTTCATGACCAGTCTACCATGTGGGACCTTATCAAAAGCTTTGCTAAAGTCCATATATATTACATCGTACACACTACCCTCATCGACCCTCGTGGTTACCTCCTCAAAAAATTAAATCAGGTTAGTCGGACACAATCTTCCCTTAACAAATCCGTGCTGACTGTCCCTAATTAATCCTTGCCTTCCCAAATGTAGATTTTTCCTGTCTTTCAGGATTTTTCTAATAATTTTCCCACCACTGAGGTTGGGCTGACAGGCCTGAAATTACTTGCCTATCCCTTTCTCCCTTCTTAAACAAGGGTACTACATTAGCAGTCCTCCAATCCTCCGGCACCATGCCCAGATCCAAAGAAGACTGGAAAATAATGGTCAAAACCTCGGCTATTTCCTCTTTTACTTCGCTCAACAGCCTGGGATGCATTTCATCCAGGCCTGGGGATTTATCTATTTTCATCTTATACTTTTCGATAAGATCACCTCTCATTCTTCTGAATTCCAATGAGCAGAGGCTCAACCTACTCAATCTTTCCTCATAAGTCAACCCTCTTATTTCCAGAATCAACCTAGTGAACCTTCTCTGAACTGCCTCCAAAGCAAGTATATCCTTTCGTAAATATGGAAACCAAAACTGTATGCAATATTCCAACCGTGTCCTCCCCAATAACCTGTATAACGGTAGAACGACTTCCCTGCTTTTATATTCCATCCCCTTTGCAATAAAGACCAAGATTCCATTTGCCTTCCTGATCACTTGCTGAAAAGCTCAACCCGAGAATGAACCATTTATCCGGACACCCTGTTCTCTGTAAGTTAGCTAATCCTCTATCCATGCTAATATATTACCCCCAACCCCGTGAACTTTTATCTTGTGCAGTAACCTTTTATATGGCACCTTGTCAAATGACTTCTGGAAGTCTGCTTTATCCACCCTGTTTGTTACATCCTCAAAGAATTCCAGCAAATTTGTTAAACATGACTTCCCTTTCATAAATCCATGCTGACTCTGCCTGACCAAATTTTGCTTTTCCAAATGTCCTGCTACTGCTTCTTTAATAATGGACTCCAACATTTCCCAACCATAGATGTTAGGCTAACTGGTCTATAGATTCCTGCTTTTTGTCTATCTCCGTTTTGCAGTTTTCCAATCTGCTGGGACCTCCCCAAAATCCAGGACATTTTGGTAAATTACAACCAATTCATCCACTATCCCTGCTGCTGCTTCTCTTAAGACCCTTGGAATCAAGCCATTAGGTCCAGGGGATTTATCCGCCTTTAGTCCCATTATCTTACTGAGTACCACCTCCTTAGTGATTGTGATTGTGTTAAGTTTCTCCCCCCCATAGCCCCTAGACTATCCACTGTTGGAATATTTTTGGTGTCCTCTCCTGCAAACACTGATACAAAATCTTTGTTAAGAGTTTCTGCCATTTCCTAATTCCCCGGTCTCATTCTCTAAGGGACCAACATTTACTTTAGCCACTCTTTTCCTTTTTATATACCTGTAGAAACATTTGCTACCTGTTTTTATATTTCGTGCTCGTTTACTTTCATAGTCTATCTTCCCTTTCTTAATCATTTTTTTAGTCATTCTTTGCTGGCTTTTAAAAGTGTCCCAATCTTCTGTCCTCTCACTAGTTTTGGCCACTTTGTATGCCCTTGTTTTTAATTGGATACCATCCTTTATTTCTTTAGTTAGCCATAGATGGTTATCTTTTCTTTTACACCCTTGGGGATTTCTCCGTCAGCTATGCTTCGATTGATGCAATGTGCTATCATTCATCGTGGCCCTTCAATTGAGTCTGCTACCTGCACTGTGTGAGCCTATTCATGCCACCCACCCTGCCCCCTCCTCTGCTGCTAACCATTTTCCTGTTCTGTTATATTTTGCAGAATTTGAGGCCAACCCTGATGAGGCTGAAGCCGATGCAGAAGAGGATTCAGACGCGGACGAGCCTGAAGAGGAGAACATCTTTTAATCCCATCTTCCAGACCAAGAGCATGGGGGTGAGGGGGAGGGTGAGGGGCAAGGGAGGTGGAGGATTAAGCCCCCACTGTTGTACTCTAGAGGAGGTGCAGGTGCCGCCCATTGAGGTGCCAGCCCCTTTCCTGAGTGGTATGAGTGTTGAGTCATTCCATGGTTTTGCATTGTCTGAGGCTGCAGTTTTCAGTGGGGTGCAGCAAGGCACCCCCAGGGCCTGACCATCCAAGGCTGCAGGTCCCAATGGGATGCAGCGAGCCACACCCAGGGTGAAGAGCGTAAGGAGAGCTTGAGCTTCACGAGAAGTTGGAACACTGTCCGGGCACATGAGGGAGGGAATATCGCAGGCAGCTTATACACTGTCGATGATCATGAGGGAGGGACTGTCGCAGGTAGTTGAGACACTGTCGGTGAACATGAGGGAGGGAATTTCGGAGGTAGCTGCTGCAATAAGAGAACATGCCCAGACCCAGACGGCATCAACTGCCACTCCAACTCCAATCCCCAGACCAGCCTCTGAAGAGGCCCAAACCAGGCCTTCCACATTACTTCCTGCCTGTTAGATCTCTTAGTTTCCAATGAAATACGAACTCCGATGGTAGTTTTAACTTCTTTATTTTGGCAGACAGCAACAGGCTGCTGGCTGATTGCCAGTTCCTTTGTCTTACTGAAACCACATGGTTAAAATGGCTGTACTTATACCTGGATCAATTTACAGAAAAGAACTCGCCTTCTTTGACCTTATTGGCTCACTACCCAAGGGTCCTAAAATGTCAAGTTGATTGATGGCTTAATGCAACATGCTACCACTCACGTAGCATCTCTGACTTGTTGTCTGTGAATTTTCACAGCCTGTCTAAATGCAGCCTGTTTGAATTCTCTATCACTGCCCATGCCCTCCATCAAGAAGTGCACATTATCCGAGATGCTCGAAGATAAGCTTGGTACCTGTCATGTGTGTAACCACAATGTAACACCACTGTATTACTGTATACACTCAACCTAGATGCACACCTTGAACACAGGGGGCGAACTTGTGGGAGACACTCTTTGCCTGATCACGCAGGTATAAAAAGGGAGATCCCACGCAGGGTTAGCGTCTTTGGAGTCCTGTGAATAAAGAGTTAAGGTCACAGAGTGACCTTGTCCCCAGAATGTGCCTCGTGTGGTTTCATACTGTAGAGTAAGGACTTTACACTGGCGACGAGAAACGGGAATTCACAGCCCACGAGAATGGCCACCGGTAGCACAGAAGACCGGTACTGTGTTGGGGAAGACTGGGATGATTTTGTCGCGAGGTTTCAGGAAAGCTTCGTTATGAAAGAATGGCTAGGGGATGCAGTGGCCGACAAGCGAAGGGCTCATCTTTTGACCAGCTGCGGACCAAAGACTTACGCGCTCATGAAGGACTTACTAGCACCCGAAAAGCCGACGGACAAAATCTTTGAAGAACTTAGCAAATTGATCGGGGAGCACCTCAAACCGGCGAGTAGCATAGATATGGCCCTACACAGATCCTACACCCACCGATGTCATGAAGGACAGAGCATACCGGACTTCGTAGCGGATCTCCGGTGTTTAGCCAGCTTCTATAAGTTCACAGATACCTGCAGGGGGGAGATGCTAAGGGACTTCTTTATTGAGGGCATGAGTTATGCGGGAATTTTATGCAAATTAATTGAGACCGAGGATTTGACCTCGGAAATGGCGTTGATAGTTCAAACTTTCATGACGGGGGAGTAAGGGACAAAAATAATATACGCGCACAATTCTGCCTCTAACGCGGCGATGGATCCGGGAGTCAACATCATCAATGCGACTCAGAGCCCTGCAGGCAGGCAGGGCAGTCCGACACTCCCCAGGCAGCAATAGACCCCAGAGTAGGGCTTCAACAGAGACAATGGCAGGCTGAACAGACATTCACGCCATCACAGTGGACAATGCGGCCCGGGATGGGGCCATTGACACCCACTAATAGGGTACTTAAGAGCAGTCAAAGGGACAGTCAGCATGGAATGCCTGGCCATAGTCCCTTTGTTTCCAACAATGGAAACTTTAACTCATGCTGGAGGTGTGGGGGAAAACACTCAGCTAGATCTTGCAGATTTCAACAGTTTGTCTGCAGGAACTGCTATCCCAGTGGCCACTTAGCTCGAATGTGCAGGAAGTCTGCAACCAGACTAATATATGAGGCGGATGGACCAGAAGAGGGTTCTTTGAGGCAGGATGACTTTTGGGGCAAATCGATGGACGCCAAGGTTCAGCGGGTCCATGTGGCGAATGTTCACAGTTCAGACACCAAACCGCCACTAATGATGATGAGGGTTTTATTAAACGGTATCCCTGTGCGCATGGAGTTGGACACTGGGGCCAGCCAGTCACTCATGGGTGTTCAGCAATTTGAGAAGCTATGGCCACTTAAAGCCAGTAGACCCAAATTAGCACGTATTGAGACACAATTATGGACTTACACTGAAGAAATCATTCTGGTGCTAGGTAGTGCAATGTTGGCTGTCACACACAATGGGTTAGTGAATCGGCTGCCGCTCTGGATCGTCCCGGGCAATGGTCCCGCATTGTTGGGGAGGAGCTGGTTAGCCGAGATGAATTGGAAATGGGGGGATGTTCACGCAATGTCATCTGTGGAGCGAAGGTCGTGCTCACAAGTCCTACAACAATTCACTATTCCAACCTGGCATCGGGACTTTCAAAGGCACTAAAGTAGTGATACACATCACCCCGGACTCCAGGCCAGTGCACCACAAAGCCAGAGCGGTGCCGTATGTGATGCGGGAAAAGATCGAGAGCGAATTGGACTGGCTGTTGAGAGAGGGCATCATCTCACCTATTGAATTCAGCGACTGAGTGAGCCCCATCGTTCCCGTCCTAAAAGCGGATGGCGCTGTCAGGATCTGTGGCAATGACAAGGCCACCATCAATTGCGTGTCGCTGCAAGATCAATACCCGCTCCCGAGAGCGGAGGACCTCTTTGCCACGCTGGCAGGCAGCAAGCTGTTCACCAAGTTGGACCACACTTCAGCCTATGTGACCCAGGAACTGGCCAACGAATCTAAACTACTGACCACCATCACCACGTACAAGGGACTGTTCGTTTATAACAGATGACTGTTTGGCATTCAATCTGCGGCCGCCATTTTTCAACGAAACATGGAAAGCCTGCTTAAATCCTGGAACGATCATATTTCAGGACGACATCCTCATCACGGGTCGGGACAACAAGGAACACCTCCACAACCTGGAGGAGGTGCTACTCTGACTGGACCGGGTAGGCCTGCGACTCAAGAAGTCTAAATGTGTGTTCATAGCTCCTGAGGTTGAGTTTCTGGGCAGGAGGGTTGCTGCAGATGGGATTCGGCCCACCGAATCCAAAACAGAGGCGATTCGACGAGCACCCAGGCCCTGCAATACATCGGGGTTGCCTTTATTCCTGGGACTGTTGAACTATTTCAGGAACTTTCTGCCGAACTTGGGCACGTTGTTGGAGCCGCTACACGTGCTCCTGCGTAAGGGTTGCGACTGGTTTTGGGGGAACTGTCAGGAACGGGCTTTTGATCGGGAGCGAAACCTACGTTGTTGAAACAAGTTGTTGACTCTGTACGACCCCTGTAAAAAATTGGTTCTGACATGTGATGCATCGTTCTATGGGGTTGGGTGCATGTTGCAGCAGGGCAATGCTGTGGCTTATGCCTCCAGGTCGCTCTCTCAAGCAGAACGGGGATATGGGATGGTTGAGAAGGAAGCACTTGCATGTGTCTATGGTGTAAAAAAAATGCATCAGTACCTCTTTGGTAGGAAGTTTGAATTAGAGACGGACCACAAGCCATTAACATCCCTGTTGTCAGACAGCAAGGCTATCAATGCCAACACATCAGCTCGCATACAGCGATGGGCTCTCACGCTGGCTGCTTATGACGACTCCATCCGGCACCGGCCCAGCATTGAAAATTGCGCTAAAGCGCTCAGCAGGCTTCAACTGGCCACCACTGAGGGGACAGCGGAGCAAAGCGCTGAGATGGCCATGGCTGTCGATGCCTTTGACAGCGCAGGCTCCCCCATCACAGCCCGCCGGATCAAAATCTGGACAAACAGAGATCCCCTCCTATCCCTGATTAAGAAATGTATCCTGACTGGGGATTGGGCGCCCACACACGGAGCATGTCCTGAGGAGGTCAGACTGTTCCACAGACGGATGGATGAGCTCTCCATCCAAGCCGACTGCCTACCATGGGGCAGCCGGGTAGTTATGCCCCAGAAGGGCAGGGAGGCATTCATCAGGGAACTCCACAGCGAGCACCCAGGCATTGTGCTGATGAAGGCCATTGCCCAGTCACATGTTTGGTGGCCTGGAATTGATTCAGACCTGGAACAGTGTGTTCGCAGGTGCACGACGTGTGCCCAGCTGGGTAATGCCTCCAGGGAGGTCCCGCTCAGCCCGTGGCCGTGGTCCACCAGGCCATGGTCATGCATTCATGTTGACTACGCAGGCCCGTTCATGGGTAAGACGTTCCTTACTGTGGTAGATGCGTACTCGAAATGGATCGAGTGCATCATTCTGAATTCATGCACGTCATCCACCACCCTGGAAAGTCTACGTGCGATCTTTGCAACCCATGGCTTGCCGGACATCCTGGTTAGTGATAATGGCCCATGTTTCACAAGCTACGAATTCTGAGAGTTTATGTCGGGCAATGGCATCAACCATGTCAGGACTGCGCCGTTCAAGCCGGCCTCCAATGGCCAGGCGGCATGTGCGGTCCAAATCATTAAGCTAGGTACGCTCATGATTCAAGGACCCTCCCTACAATGCCGCCTGTCGCGTCTCCTGCTGGCCTATAGATCCCGACTGCAGTCGCTCACAGGGGTCCCGCCCTCAGAGCTACTAATGAAACGGACACTCAAAACTCGGTTAACCTTCATTCACCCGGTCCTGACCGATATAGTTGAGGGCAAGCGCAAGTCACAAAACGAGTACCATGACCGTAATTCGAGGGGGAGATGTATAGAAATAAATGATCCTGTATTCGTCCTCAATCACGCCATGGGGCCCAAATGGCCTGAGGGCACTGTAATTGACAAAGAGGAGAATAGGGTCATCGTGGTAAAACTCAACAATGGTCAGATATGCCGTAAGCATCTGGACCAAGTAAAAAAAAGGTTCAGCATCGACACGGAAGAACCTGAAGAAGACCATGAGATGGAGCTCACAACATCGCCAGTGAACGAGCAACAAGAGCAATCAGAAGAATGCACAGTCCCTGCGGTCAGTCCGGACAGGCCGGAATCACCACAGGTGACAGACACTCACGTCAGTGTCCAACAACCAGAGCCCCAACTGCGGCGCTCCACGAGGGAGCGTAGATCACCTGAAAGACTAAACCTATGATCCCAATAAGACTTTGGGGGGTGAGGTGATGTCATGTATGTAACCACAATGTAGCACCACTGTATTACTGTATACACTCAACCTAGATGCACACCTTGACCACAGCGAGCAAACTTGTGGGAGACACTCCTTGCCTGATCACACAGGTATAAAAAGGGAGGTCCCATGCAGGGTCATCGTCTTTGGAGTCCTGTGACCTTGTCCCCAGAATGTGCCTCATGTGGTTTCATACTGCAGAGTAAGGACTTTACAGTACCAATCCAAGGAATGCTGTGCCACCGCCTGTGGGCAGGGGTGAAGTCACCAAGACCAAGCAGTGGGCGGTCTTAGAATAAGGTGAAGGAGAGATGGGTGCAGCCTTTCTTTCCTGCTGTTGTTGTTGTTGTTGTTACTGTTGTAACTGTTCTCAAATTGAAAGTTTTTTGTAAGTTGTATAAATTTACAAGTTTAAAAGTTTGTAAGTGATCTTAACTGAAAACTTTAAAGTTTGATACAAGAATATTTTTATTAAAGTTAAGTTAAGTACAAACAAATGTTAAATCTTTGAATAAAATATATTTTAAATTATAACTGAGGAGAGGCAGGAGTTCGAGGTGCGTGGAGAGGCCTATAAAGGCCCAGCGGCAGCGGGAGGGGCAGCGGCAGTCGTAGAGGCGGGAGTTCGGGGCATTGGTGAGGCCTATAAAGGCCCAGCGGCAGTCGGAGAGGCGGGAGTTCGGGGCATTGGTGAGGCCTATAAAGGCCCAGCGGCAGTCGGAGAGGCGGGAGTTTGGGGCGTTGGTGAGGCCTATAAAGGCCCAGCGGCAGTCGGAGAGGCGGGAGTTCGGGGCGTTGGTGAGGCCTATAAAGGCCCAGCGGCAGTCGGAGAGGCGGGAGTTTGGGGCGTTGGTGAGGCCTATAAAGGCCCAGCGGCAGTCGGAGAGGCGGGAGTTTGGGGCGTTGGTGAGGCCTATAAAGGCCCAGCTGGTGCAGCTGCAGCGGGGAGGCAAAAAAGAAGTAGAAAGAAATTGAAAGGTGACGTCACAGCCAAGGGGGTAAGTGATTGGCTGGTGATTGGTAAGTAGTTTTTCTTTTTCTTTTCTATATCAGTAAGTAACCTGTAGCATTGTTGTTGTCAATTTAAGGATATCCAAGGGTTAAGTCATGGCAGGACAGCTCGGACACGTGTTATGCTCCTCCTGTGCTATGTGGGAATTCAGCGATGCTTCCTGTGTCCCTGACGACGACGTGTGCGGGAAATGCATCCGCCTGCAGATCCTGACAGACCGCATTGCGGCACTGGAGCTGCGGGTGGATGAACTCTGGAGCATCCACAATGCTGAGAATGATGTGAATAGCATGTTTAGCTAGTTGGTAAAGGGTACACAGCCAGATAGTAAATGGGTGACAAACAGGAAGAGCAGTGCAAGGAAGGTAGTGCAGGGGTCCCCTGCGGTCATCCCCCTGCAAAACAGATACACCACTTTGGGTACTGTTGAGGGGGATGATTCATCAGGGGAGGGCAGCAGCAGCCAAGTTCATGGCACCGTGGGGTGGCTATGCTGCACAGGAGGGCAGGAAAAAGAGTGGGAGAGCTGTACTGATAGGGGATTCGATTGTAAGGGGAATATATAGGCGTTTCTGCGGCGGCAACCGAGACTCCAGGATGGTATGTTGCCTCCCTGGTGCAAGGGTCAAGGATGTCTTGGAGCAGATGCAGGGCATTCTGAAAAGGGAGGGTGAACAGCCGGTTGTCGTGGTGCATATAGGTATCAATAATATAGGTAAAAAACGGAATGCGGTCCGACAAGTCAAATTTAGGGAGCTAGGAGCTAAATTAAAAAGTAGGACCTCAAAAGTAGTAATCACAGAATTGCTACCAGTGCCAGGTGCTAATCAGAGTAGGAATCGCAGGATAGCTCAGATGAATACGTGGCTTGAGGAGTGGTGCAAAAGCGAAGGATTCAAATTCCTGGGACATTGGAACCGGTTCTGGGGGAGGTGGGACCAGTACAAACCGGATGGTCTGCACCTGGGCAGGAGCAGAACCAATGTCCGAGGGGGAATGTTTGCCAGTGCTGTTGGGGAGGAGTTAAACTAATATGGCAGGGGGGTGGGAATCTATGCAGGGAGACAGAGAGAAATAAAATGGAGTCAGAAGCAAAAGATAGAAAGGAGAATAGTAAAAGTGGAGGGCAGAGAAACCCAAGGCAAAAAACAAAAAGGATCACATTACAGCAAAATTCTAAAGGGGCAAAGTGTGTTAAAAAGACAAGCCTCAAGGCTCTGCGCCTCAATGCGAGGAGTATTCGGAATAAGGTGGATGAATTAACTGCGCAGATACGATGTGATTGGCATCACGGAGACATGGCTCCAGGGGGACCAAGGCTGGGAACTCAACATCCAGGAGTATTCAACATTTAGGAAGGATGGACAGAAAGGAAAAGGAGGCGGGGTGACGTTGCTGGTTAAAGAGGAAATCAATGCAATTGTAAGGAAGGACATTAGCTTGGATGATGTGGAATCGGTATGGGTGGAGCTATGGAATACCAAAGGGCAGAAAACGCGAGTGGGAGTTGTGTACAGGACACCAAATAGTAGTAGTGAGGTTGGGGATGGCATCAAACAAGAAATAAGGGAGGTGTGCAACAAAGGTACAGCAGTAATCATCGGCGACTTTAATCTACATATTGATTGGACTAACCTAACTAGTAGCAAGGCACTGGAGGAGGATTTCCTGGAGTGTATTACATAGAAACATAGAAAATAGGTGCAGGAGTAGGCCATTCGGTCCTTCGAGCCTGCACACCATTCAATGAGTTCATGGCTGAACATGCAACTTCAGCACCCCATTCCTGCTTTCTCGCCATACCCCTTGATCCCCCTAGTAGTAACGACTACATCTAACTCCATTTTGAATATATTTAGTGAATTGGCCTCAACAACTTTCTGTGGTAGAGAATTCCACAGGTTCACCACTCTCTGGGTGAAGAAGTTTCTCCTCATCTCGGTCTTAAATGGCTTACCTCTTATCCTTCGACTGTGACCCCTGGTTCTGGACTTTCCCAACATCGGGAACATTCTTCCTGCATCTAACCTGTCTAAACCTGTCAGAATTTTAAACGTTTCTATGAGATCCCCTCTCATTCTCCTGACCTCCAGTGAATACAAGCCCAGTTGATCCACTCTTTCTTGATATGTCAGTTCCGCCATCCCGGGAATCAGTCTGGTGAACCTTCGCTGCACTCCCTCAATAGCAAGAATGGCCTTCCTCAAGTTAGGAGACCAAAACTGTACACAATACTCCAGGTGTGGCCTCACCAAGGCCCAATACAACTGTAGTAACACTTCCCTGCCCCTGTACTCAAATCCTCTCGCTATTAAGGCCAACATGGCATTTGCTTTCTTAACCGCTTGCTGTACCTGCATGCCAACCTTCAATGACAGATGTACCATGACACCCAGGTCTCGTTGCACCTCCCCTTTTCCTAATCTGTCACCATTCAGATAATAGTCTGTCTCTCTAGTTTTTACCACCAAAGTGGATAACCTCACATTTATCCACATTATACTTCATCTGCCATGCATTTGCCCACTCACCTAACCTATCCAAGTCGCTCTGCAGCCTCATAGCATCCTTCTCACAGCTCATACTGCCACCCAACTTAGTGTCATCCGCAAATTTGGAGATACTACATTTAATCCTCTCGTCTAAATCATTAATGTACAATGTAAACAGCTGGGGCCCCAGCACAGAACCTTGCGGTACCCCACTAGTCACTGCCTGCCATTCTGAAAAGTACCCATTTACTCCGAGTCTTTGCTTCCTGTCTGACAACCAGTTCTCAATCCACATCAGCACACTACCCCCAATCCCATGTGCTTTAATTTTGCACATTAATCTCTTGTGTGGGACCTTGTCGAAAGCCTTCTGAAAGACCAAATACACCACATCAACTGGTTCTCCCTTGTCCACTCTACTGGAAACATCCTCAAAAAATTCCAGAAGATTTGTCAAGCATGATTTCCCTTTCACAAATCCATGCTGACTTGGACATATCATGTCACCTCTTTCCAAATGCGCTGCTATGACAGCCTTAATAATTAATTCCATCATTTTACCCAATACCGATGTCAGGCTGACCGGTCTATAATTCCCTGTTTTCTCTCTCCTTCCTTTTTCAAAAAGTGGGGTTGCATTGGCTACCCTCCACTCCATAGGAACTGATCCAGAGTCAATGGAATGTTGGAAAATGACTGTCAATGCATCCGCTAATTCCAAGGCCACCTCCTTAAGTACTCTGGGATGCAGTCCATCAGGCCCTGGGGATTTATCGGCCTTCAATCCCATCAATTTCGCCAACACAATTTCCCGACTAATAAGGATTTCCCTCAGTTCCTCCTTCTTATGAGACCCTTTGACCCCTTTTATATCCGGAGGTTGTTTGTGTCCTCCTTAGTGAATACTGAACCAAAGTACTTGTTCAATTGGTCTGCCATTTCTTTGTTTCCCGTTATGACTTCCCCTGATTCTGACTGCAGAGGACCTACATTTGTCTTTACTAACCTTTTTCTCTTTTACATATTTATAGAAGCTTTTGCTGTCTGTCTTAATGTTCCCTGCAAGCTTCCTCTCGTACTCTATTTTCCCTGCCCTAATCAAACCCTTTGTCCTCCTCTGCTGAGTTCTAAATTTCTCCCAATCCCCGGGTCTGCTGCTATTTCTGACCAATTTGTATGCCATTTCCTTGGCTTTAATACTATCCCTGATTTCCCTTGATAGCCACGGTTGAGCCACCTTCCCTTTTTTATTTTTACGCCAGACAGGGATGTACAATTGTTGTAGTTCAACAGACCAAGGGTTTAATTAAGAGAGGGAAAATAGAGTACAAGAGGAAGCGAGCAAGGAATATAAAAACTGACTGCAAAAGCTTCTGTAAATATGTGAAGAGAAAAAGATTAGTGAAGACAAACATAGGTCCCTTGCTGTCGGATTCAGGTGAATTTATAATGGGGCACAAAGAAATGTCAGACCAATTGAACCAATACTTCAGTTTTGTCTTCACGAAGGAAGATACAAATAACCTTCCAAATGTATTAGGGGACAGTGGGTCTAGTGAGAAGGAGGAACTGAAGGATATCCTTATTAGGCAGGAAATTGTGTTAGGGAAATTGATGGAATTGAAGGCCGATAAATCCCTGGGGCCTGATAGTCTGCATCCCAGAGTATTTAAGGAAGTGGCCCTAGAAATAGTGGATGCATTGGTGATCATTTTCCAACAGTCTGTCGACTCTGGATCAGTTCCTATGGACTGGAGGGTAGCTAATGTAACACCACTTTTTAAAAAATGAGAGAGAGTGAAAATGGGTAATTATAGAACGATTAGCCTGTCATCAGTATTAGGGAAAATGTTGGAATCAATTATTAAGGATGAAATAGCAGCATATTTGGAAAGCAGTGACAGGACCGGACCAAGTCAGCATGGATTTATGAAAGGGAAATCATGCTTGACGAATCTTCTGGAATTTTTTGAAGATGTGACTAGCAGAGTAGACAAGGGAGAACCAGTGGATGTGGTGTATTTGGACTTTCAAAAGGCTTTTGACAAGGTCCCGCACAAGAGATTGGTGTGCAAAATCAAAGCGCATGGTATTGGGGGTAATATACTGATGTGGATAGAGAACTGGTTGGCAGACAGGAAGCAGAGAGTCGGGATAAACGGGTCCTTTTCAGAATGGCAGGCAGTGAGTAGTGGAGTGCCGCAGGGCTCAGTGCTGGGACCCCAGCTCTTTACAATATACATTAACGATTTGGATGAAGGAATTGAATGTAATATCTCCAGGTTTGCGGATGACACAAAATTGGGTGGCGGTGTGAGCTGTGAGGAGGATGCTAAGAGGCTGCAGGGTGACTTAGATAGGTTCGGTGAGTGGGCAAATGCATGGCAGATACAGTATAATGTGGATAAATGTGAGGTTATCCACTTTGGTGGCAAAATCATGAAGGCAGAATATTATCTGAATGGCGGCAGATTAGGAAACGGGGGGGGTGCAATGAGACCTGGGTGTCATGGTTCATCAGTCATTGAAAGTTGGCATGCAGGTACAGCAGGCGGTAAAGAAGGCAAATGGTATGTTGGCCTTCATAGATAGGGGACTTGAGTATAGGAGCAGGGAGGTCTTACTGCAGTTGGACAGGGCCTTAATGAGGCCTCACCTGGAATATTGTGTTCAGTTTTGGTCTCCTAATCTGAGGAAGGATGTTCTTGCTATTGAGGGAGTGCAGCGAAGATTCACCAGACTGATTCCCGGGATGACTGGACTGACATATGAGGAGAGACTGGATCGACTGGGCTTTTATTCACTGGAATTTAGAAGGATGAGAGGGGATTTCATAGAAACGTACAAAATTCTGATGGGACTGGATAGGTTAGATGCGGGAAGAATGTTCCCCATGTTGGGGAAGTCCAGAACCAGGGACATAGCATTAGGATAAGGGGTAGGCCATTTAGGACTGAGATGAGGAGAAACTTCTTCACTCAGAGAGTTGTTCACCTGTGGAATTCCCTGTTGCAGAGAGTTGTTGATACCAGTTCATTGGATATATTTAGGAGGGAGTTAGATATGGTCCTTATGGCTAAGGGGATCAAGGGGTATGGAGAAAAAGCAGGAAAGAGGTACTGAAGGAATGATCAGCCATGATCTTATTGAATGGCGGTGCAGGCTCGAAGGGCTGAATGGCCTACTTCTGCACCTATTTTCTGTGTTTCTATGTTTCCATGAATCATTTCCATTATTTGTTCCATTATTAACACAACTTTTTGAACTAAAGTAGAATTATCTTCATTATTTGTTCCATTAACACAACACAACATTACGGAACAGGGCCAAACAGTAAACATGGTCCATTTGGAATAGTTGCTGCTGAGCCTTCAGGCAGCAAAGCGTTCACGGATGAGCTGCCGGCACAAGGCTCAAACAATCGTTAAAGGGGCACGAAGCCTGCCCTCCTCCGCCATCATGCTGCGGGTTCAGGTAGTTGCATGGCTTTCTCGTCCTCCTCCTCATCATCTGCACCTTCCTCCTCATCATCAGTCACCCTCACTTCAGGTGGGTCTTCTACTACCAGATGGCTAAGCTTTGCAGCATGCAGCACACAACACTGAACTGACCGACAATCTCAGGGGAGTATTGCAAGTAACCTCCAGAATGGTCCAGGCATCTGAAATGCTGTTTCAAGATTTCAATGGTCCTCTCTATTATGCTGTGCATCGCAACGTGCGACATGTTGTATTCCCGGTCAGCTTCCATCCGGGTTACGCGTAGGGGCGTCATGAGCCAGGTGGCGAGGCCGTACCACCCTTTGTCTCCCAGCAGCCAACTCTGCCCTTCTGGCTGCTGCTGAAACATGGCAGACGGTTCTTGTGTAGGATGAACACATCATGGGTGCTCCCAGAATATCTCGCATCAACTGACATGATGCGATGCATGTCATCACAAACGAGCTGCACATTCACGGAGTGGAAGCCTTTTCTGTTCCTGTACATTTCAGAAATCTCCAAAGGTGCTTGCAAGGCAATGTGGGTACAATCAATGCAACCCTGTACCTTTGGGAAGCCAGCAATCCTGGAGAAGCCCACAGCCCTTTCACGCATTGCCTGATTGGTCATGGGGAACTTTATGTCGTCATTCTTCTGGGCATATGGTGCAGCAGTCACCTGCCGAATGCAGATATGTGTTGCATGTTGTGAAATGGCGCACACATCCCCAGTTGTGGCCTGGAATGATTCAGATACATAAAATGAAAGTGCAGCTGTAACCTGACAAAGCAGCCCTCCTGACGCTTCTAGGGTGCAGATCTGCTTTTATTAACTCACAGATCTTGGTTACAACTCATTTGTGGAAACGCAGCCTTCTCACACAGTCTGCATCACTCAGCTACAGGTATGAACGCCTGTCTCGCTATCCCTGATGTGGGTAAGGGGTCCTGCCCATCATTCTATATGCTCTGAGATTCCTCAGGCGATGATGTGTAATTAATCTTCTCCTAGCAGCACAAGCATGCAGAAGTCTTGCCCGAGGTATGGCATTGTCAATATTGCCCACATAATTTAATTGTAGCTTTGCAAGTAGCTCAAAACAGCAGGAGAAATGACAGCACCCAAACCTTCCTTCCTCTCTCTCACCCCAAGGTCGACGCCCTAGTATGAACCACACCCTGGTTTGCGCATGCGCAATAGGCTTGCTTCGAACAGCAAGCTAGGCATTCAATTAAGACATTTGGGGCAACGAAGTCTGATGCAATTCTTTAATTTCTGATTTTTTTCAAAGTAGCCCCCCATCACCGACCGAACGTCTCCGCACCGGGCTCCAGGGTCGGCCGACAGAACCGCTCCCTCGCCTGGACACTGGGGTTCGGAGTCCACCACCCTCCCCTATTCCCCCAGGTTTCTTTGGAAGCTGCTGTATGGACTAAGGGTTCTCAGACCTTCAGTTTGGCATCCACCTCACCCCACCCCGATCCCCTGTGTCCGGGCAGGGGAGCGATTCTGCCGGCCGATGCTCCGACATTCGAGCCCGGTGAGGAGACGTTTGGTGGTGGTGTGGTACTTTGAAAAAAATCAAAAATTAAAGAATTACTTTAGACTTCCATTTTCTCCCTTTTGACTTTGAAAAAATTAAGCTTCATGATGCATTTTCTTTGCCTTCTTGACTCCCTCCAAAACTTCACCTAAAAACAATGGTGTCTTTCTGCGCCGATTTTTTAATGTGCGCTGGTTTTTCTTAAGTGCCCAGAAGGTTTTATGGGAGTGGTCACATATGCCGTCCTAGGAAAAATGTAAGTTGGCCAAACTTGCTTAAATGTGAAAAACTGCCGCAGACATTAGGTTACGCCGCCAATTACGTAAAAAAATACTAACCGAAAAAAATTTACCTAACTGAGTTACTCAGGCGCAAAAACTTTGGGGAAACTGGAAGATTTTAATTTATGCCTAAAAAAGTGGCGCACGGCAAAAAAACGGCGCAAATAACTGGGGAAAATTGAGTCTAACGTGGTTGAAAGGTGGATCATGTAATTATATTAAGGACAGGATTCAGAAAACAGGTTTCTATACCAAATCCCAGGGATTACTGTGGCAATGACAGGAACACATATGCTCAAACACTTGGACATGATATTGTATAGATGAGCTGTTACTAACATAGTTCTCCAATTTATTTAGGAGGGGTACTTTAATATAATTACAAAATAAAAGGTTTATAATGTGATTAATTGTCCATTATTCCGATAGTATCTTCAAAATCTAAACCTTTACCCATCTTCTCTTCCTCACCCCCATGCCAGCTGACATTGTAAATGAATCCCTCTCCTCATGGAATTTCCCCTTCCCTTTTAAAACATCAGTCATCACTGCCCTTTTCAAAAAACTTACCTTCAACCCCTCTGCCTTTGCAAACTACCAACCCAATTTCAACCTCCCTTTCCTCACCAAAGTCCTGGAATGAGTTATCACCTCGCAAATCCATGTTCAACTTTCCCGTAAGTCCACGTTTGAATTACACCAATCAAGTTTCCGCTCCTGCCGCAGTACTGAAATGGCCCTAAACCAAGTCACAAATGACATTCTCTGTGTCATGTTGTATTATCCCACCTCAATCTCTTTGCAACCTTTGACACAGTCAACCATACCATCATTCTCCAATGCCTCTCCTCAGTTCCACTCTAAGCCATCCAATCATAGCCAGTGTTATATATGTATACTTGTATTTACTCTGCACACCCACCAGAGGGCTCATCCCCTGGAGTCCCAAGGGATCCCATAATCCCTTGGGAGCACAGATATTTAAGGAAGCTTCACAGGTTGGAGAGGCACTCTGGGGACCTGAAATAAAAGACTAAGGTCACACTTTACTTTGAGCTCACAGTGTTCAGTCTGACTCTTTCTCCATACACAACAATTGGCGACGAGATACAGATAGCGAACCCAAAGATGCAGAGAACAGTGGGCATCCTGGAGAAATTCTCGGAGGGAGATGATTGGGAAACTTCTGTGGAGCGACTCAACCAATACTTCGTGGCCAACGAGCTAGATGGGAAAGAGAGCACTGCCAAATGAAGGGCGATCCTCATCACCCTCATGGAGAAATCATACAACAATTTCTGCGCACTGGTCCGAGAGCATTTGAACCCGAAGGAAAGTGTTCTGATGGCGAGGTACCAGTTCTACACCTACAAAAGGTCTGAAGGCCAGGAAGTGGCGAGTTATGTCACCGAGCTAAGACGCCTTGCAGGACATTGCGAATTTAAAGGACATTTGGAGCACATGCTCAGAGACTTTTTCGTACTTGGCATTGGCCACGAAACCATACTTCGCAAACTTTTGACTGAAGAGACCCCAACCTTGAGTAAGGCCATAGTGATAGCCCAGGCGTCCATTGCCACCAGTGACAATATGAAGCTAATCTCTCAGCACACAAGTGCTGCTACAAGTACTGTGAACAAAGTGCTGTTGTTTTCGAATCGTAACATACCTGCAGCTACACATCCACAGATGTCTCAGAGTCCAACTTCAAGGGTGATGAATGCATGGCCATTTAACACCTTGTTGGCACTGCAGGGGTGATAATCATTTCCATTCATGCCGATTGAAAGACTATATTTGCAAGGGCTGTGGAACAATGGGACACTTCCAACGAGTGTGCAGGCGAGCTGCAAAGCCTGTTAAACCTGAAAACCACCATGTTGCAGAGGAGGAAAGATCCACGGAGGATCACGATGAACCAGAGCCTCAGATCGAGGAGGCATGGGTACATGGGGTGCACACATTCACCACGAATTGTCCCCCAAAAATGCTGAATGTTGAATTAAATGGACTCCAGGTGTCAATGGAGCTGGACACAGGCGCGAGCCAGTCCATCATGGGCAAAAAGACTTTCGAAAGGCTGTGGTGCAACAAGGCCTCAAGGCCAGTCTTAACTCCAGTTTGCACAAAACTAAGAACTTACATGAAAGAACTGATTCTTGTAATCGGCAGTGCTACCGTAAAGGTCTCCTACAATGGAGCGGTGCACAAGCTACCACTCTGGGTGGTACTGAGCAATGGTCCCACACTGCTCGGCAGGAGATGGCTGGGAAAGATATGCTGGAACTGGGACGATGTCCGAGTGCTATCTCCCGCTGACGACATTTTATGTGCCAGGTCTTAAACAAATTTCCTTCGCTGTTTAAACCAGGCATCGGGAAATTCCAAAGAGCAAAAGTGCAGATCCACCTAATTCCGGGGGCGCGACCCATCCATCACAAGGTGAGAGCAGTACCGTACATGATGGGAGAAAGGGTAGAGATTGTATGGGGTGATGTGTGGGGTCAGGTTCACCTCTGACCTTCTGAGCGGTCCGAATCGCTCCCACTCCCTGGGTTCTAGACTTTGGATTTATTTGGGGGATGTGACAAAGTGCAAGAGACAACTGGTTTTGGGGCAAAGAACCTCAATTTTATTACAGACAAGAAAAGTACAATGTCAAGCTTGAAATGGCTAAATTAAAGAATACTTCACCACACGTTAAAAAGTGGTTACAGAAAATACTACACCTCCCACCTCCCAATACCTAACTCTGACTAGGTTAAACTCCAGGGCAAACAGGGTTTATGCTCACTAATCCTTTATTATCCGTTGGCGGTGGTTCGCGATTTCGGGGTTCGCTGGACTCTGTAGGTTCTGCTTGCCGTACCCTGAATGTCGTAGAGGACTTCTGACTGCGTAGTCTTTAGTTGGGTGGTGTCCGCTGATGCGGTAGGGCGCGAATTAGACTTATGGGGTGAGTACCCACTTTCTTCCATTAGAAATAGGTTGTAAAGGCTTTTTAGGTAATGTTTCACCTGTTGGTAGCTAGGACTAGATTGTAGAGTGGAAACTTTCAAATCTTCGGTTTCTTCTTGAGGAGTTTTGGTTTCGGAATTGGTTGATCGCGGTGCTTTCAATGTTACCACGTTGGCTGTGGTCAGTTGTTACCGTGATGGCGATGTCTGAAGTTATTGGGGCTGTTTTCTGCCATGATGATGTTTTTCCTTCTTCTTTTTGGTAGCAGGGCAGTGTGACCGCAGAGTGTCATTGAGGTTGGAGATGTTGGTGCTCAGATGAGCTGCATAAACTATTGCGGTGGTCTTTCTCCATCCTTCCCCTCTTTGAATAGATGAATGCCTGCTCGCTCTCTCACCTTGAATAATTTTCATAAAAAACCGGGCCCCAGTTATACTTTTGGAGCCATTCTAATCTACGTGCCAAATCAGCCCTGATTCTTTGTTTTAATTTTGGCGGGCTTGATATCTCTTTGTCATATTTTGGCGGGCCCATTAAGGGTAACCTGTCTCGGATGTGCAGATCGTTTTGAATTTGTTTCTCGATTGGGAAGAATTAGCTTTGGTATTTGCAATGTCTGCCTAGGCCAGGGTTTCCATGCGGGCTGGATGGGTCATTAACATTATGTATGCGCTGGATGGGTTTCCTGCTCAGAGTGATGGCTGGCTATTTCTGGGGTGATTGTTGCTATGTTAATGTCTCCCGGGGAGAAGGGTTTTCGAGTTTACACAATTCCCCAGACAATTTGTTTAGCTTCGATACCCCAGACAGCTTCAATACCCAAACTGGTTTCTTCTTGAAGGATAGTCATCCTTTAGTTTTCAGCACTTTCCACAAGGACCCAATCTGCCTTGTAAAATCCCAAATTCGATTAAAACTGGTAATTTATTCCATGTGCACTTTAGTGTATCAAATTTTCTGGTTGACAGTTCCAAATTAAATTCCCTTTCCAATGAGTCCAAACACTGGTGGGGGCGGGGGGGGGGGGGGGGGGCGGAGGGAGGGGGGTGGTTTCCCATGAATTTTGCAATCCTACAGTCCCCCCTGTGATACTCTACATGCTAGAGTGTCATGCTAGGTGAGCAAAATTTCTGATTCCCGAGAGTCAACCTTCCCCTGCATTTACCTGACTTAACTTGAACATGCATACCCCCTTTGTAATGCAATGCGGTTTACAGGCAAATACAGTCATTCCAATTATGTTACAGCATAGAGGGGGCCCGACACCCCTCCATTACTCCGGTTTACAGAAAATAAAGTTACATAGTCAAACACATTTTTAAGTAACATTCTTGCAACACTCGGCCTCTGCGTTTTTACAGCAGGTGAAAATTAAAACAAATCAACCATGGTAATATGGTGTTACCCCTCCATGTTTAATCCCCAAGTTTGGCCAGGGAGCGTGCAGCACCCTTTGGTGCCTGAGCTGATGGCCTCTGCATTTCACTCGACAAGTGAGACACCATAAGTAAAGAATAATCGCAAGTTGACAGACAACCAAAATGTGAGAAGCTATTCTGATCCCGGCAGGAACTTCTATATTCCTGAAAATGTCCCACCAAGGTGGAATTGTGATCTCTAGAATTTTTCCCCCTATCTCAATTGTTTTCTGTTCTAGAGTATAGAAATGTTTTTGTGAGATTACTACAGCTTCGAGCAGAGCAGTAAGATGTTCAGGTAAAGGGGGAATTTCATAGCCAACACGGACAACATAATCTTACAGGTTTGTGATGTTTTCTCTCACAGTGAGGTGAACAGTGGAGGGTTCAGGAATGGGGACAATCTGTTTCTGGGCCACTTGAACTTCTGCCCTGGGTTTAAAGCAAAAACTGCTGTCACTGACCGGACACCAGAAGTGTCCATGCTGGTAGTGGGGCACACTGGTGGTGACACAATATGTCCCACCCCCTATGTATGTTACCTGTGGAGGGACATGGTCTTGTGCGATTACCTCCATGGTACAGTTAATAGGCTGTGTGCCAGCAGCTTTAAACCCGCACTGTGGTTTAGAATAGGCATTCAAGTGCTGGGGACACAGTATTATGTGTGCACCCTGGCTCCGGCACCCAGAGAGGTCAGTACCCATACGGTGGGACCGCTGTGAAACGAACATGTGCACCTCCTTGAATGACTCCAATGTTCTCCACCCTGTATACCGGTGCGGGTCAGACTGTCCCACCCATGACCGGCATCCTTAGTACTATCTCCATAATGGTGTGATTAGAACGCCCGCAGTCTACAGGGATAGGGTAGGCTTCAGAAGATGGACGGAGCTGGCACGGGCTTAGTGAATTACTATACGGGTGGAGGGCTGCGAGGTGCTTGTTGCTGATCCAGGAGGGGACTAAACCTTGTTTTAAATCTTCCAGGTTGTTGCGGCCCTCACCCAACAACCATGCTGCATACAGCACACACACCTCATTCTGTGCAGCCTGGTCTGAAGCATTCCTATCCTCCCGTATGAGTGCATTCACTGTTTATGCATGTTTTTCCAGCTCAGCCACGATTTCTTTTAAATGGACCGTCATGACCTGGTCCTTGGGTAGCTCTGAGCCTACTGCTGTGTTTTCCTCTTTTAGGATCTTTCTCAGTTGGTTCTTTCGACCATTTATCTGCGTTTGCAGTTCTATATCATCTAGGCTATTTATCACCGAGGATCCTGTATTTCTACAGTAAAAATGTCATTCAAGGTTCCCCTTCTAGGTCTCCCCATGCCCATGGTGTCCCTCGCATATAGGGTGTATAGATCTGCTTTGTCTACATTCCCAAAGTCTAACTCGTAAAATTTCTTGAACATTTCTCTGAGTAGGGCCTGGTATAGTTGTTCTGTTTCCTTCGGGCACCATGCAGGTAAGTGCACCTCAGTAAGGTTTAAAATAACTGAAGCTGCTGCATAGTGTACCCCCTGGTATAACAACTTTTCGGTCGGTACCAATACTAATCCATTCCCTGGTCCCTTGGTGGTAGTGGGACACTTCTATTATTGTTCGCATTGGTGGGGTCGTGGGCAGGGGTTTCTTAATGCGTGCTAAAAGTTCGGTGGGGTTAATTGGGAGTGAGGAGTGTGGGACCGCACACCCGTGTAAGCTGGAATCCCATCCCATCTCTTCCCCGTCATCTTGCAATTGCCTGGCGAAGGCGATTGATATGCCTGCGGGACAGATCTCCTCTGATCCCCACATGCAGATGTAAATTCCCTGTTCAGACACCCACCACTTGTTCCAGCACACCTTCACTCCTCCCGTGTCCCAGTGATGGTACGGTACGTATCGTTACCGAGTCTTTCCCAGTCAGATTCCTGGTCCCCCGTGTCCTTGCTCAGCTTCCTGAGCCACCACCATCTACCCAGGGGAATCTGTCCTTTACAAGTCAAACACACACGTTTTCCTTCCGTAACACTGACCCGCGCAGCAACGACCCGTATCCTGGGGCATGGAACGGAAGCCCCATAGGTAAACCCTTCCTGGCTGGAGTAGCAAGTGGAGTTAGACCCTAGCCACCCTGGCCACCTCCCTTCGTGGGCATAAATGGCGAGCTCTTCCACGCCCGGTGTGCCACTCCCTGCAGTCACGATCGGTGCTCTCTCTCCCGAGCACCCATAGATGAAGGATTCTTTCACATCTCCTCGGCTGCCGCTGCTTATCTTTATCAAGTTGAGCAGGAACAGGACCCTTTTCATGGTGTTCTCCTTCCTGTAGGGGCACATAAAACAGATTGTCCAGCCCTGAGAAAAGCTTTCTGGCTTGAAAAAGGTCGACCGAGTTCCAATTTGGGCTCATTTCTTCTCGGAAAATACAATTAATTCTTTAACCAACTGGCTGCCTTTTCCAGTTTCCGTAGGAACTGATGTCTGTTTTCAACTTTTGTCTCATCTTACTGGAGAAGGGCAAAATTCGTGGGAACCCTACCCCTTCAGTGTTTGAACTCATTGGAAAGGAAATTTAATTTGGAACTATCTACCAGCAAGTTTGAAATCCTAAAGGGTACATGGAAGAAACTATGGACTTTAATCGAATTTGGGATTTTACAAAGCAGATTGAACCTGTGTGGGCAGGGCTAAGGAACTGTCCATCAAAGAAGCCAGTTTGATTATTGAAACTGTCTGGGGCATTGAGACTAAAGTAAATTGTCTGGAAAATGGATACTCGAAAACCCTTCTCCACAAGAGACATTAACATTGCAACAATTAACTCAGAGATGGCCAGTCATCAACCTGAACCTGGAAAGCATTTTCAGCCTATGCATATAAATATAAGGCCCACTCTCGCCTGCATGCAAAAACCAAGCACAAAAGAACATTACAATTACCAAGCTAATATTTCCATCAAGAAACAGATTTAGAAGATCAGCCCACCAGAGACCTATTAACTTTTAACGAGCCTGCCAAAATATGACAAAGAATTCTCAGGCCCGCCAAAATTAAACAAAGAATTTTGATCTGATTTGGCGCGAAGATCAAGACAGCTCCTACAGTATAACTGGGCCCCTGTTTTAACAAAGGGTATGCTATGCTTTGCTGCTTATGCTACTGCCTCGAGAGACACTGCTTGTGCTAGTGCTTGTGCCATACTATGCCTATGCCATCAAGAAGGGAGAGAAACCAACGTGACAGTTGTCAACTAACTTCTCCAGCCTCAACATCCTGAAATCGAAAAGGAAGGAAGAACATCATCATTGCGGCAGCAACCGACGACAGCCAATGTGGTACCACTAAAAATCACCACGATCGACCAACCTCAAAACAAAACTTCACAAGGAAGAAACCGAGGAATCGAAAGTTTCCACTCTACAATCTAGGCCTGACTACCAACTGGTGAAAACGTTACCTAAAAAGATTTTGAAACCTATTTCTAATGAAAGAAACCCCACAAATCCAAAATGCACCCTACCACATCAGCGGACTCAACCCAACTGAAGATTGCACAGTAAGAAGTCCTCTCCAACATTTGGGGTACGGCAAGCAGAACCTACAGAATCCAACAAGCCCTGAAACTGCGAACTACTGTTAACTGACCAGAAAGGATTGGTAAGCATAGTCCCTGTCTGCCCTGGAATCTAACCTGGCCAGTATTAAGTATTTGGGAGGTGGGAGGTGTAATTTGCACTGCAACCCCTTTGAATGTGTAATGTACTGTTCTTTATTCGTGTAATTATAAGTGTAACATTGTATTTTCTTATCCTTAATAAAATCAAAGTTCTTTTGCACCAAACCAGTGGTCTTTTGCACTTTATCACATCCCCCAAATAAATCCAGAGTCTAGAACACAAGGGAGTGGGAGTGATTCGAACCGCTCAAGTGGGTCAGAGATGAACCTGACCCCCGGGACCACCCCTTACATTACTCATCGTTCTTGTAGTGCCTCTTTTATTGCCTACAAGATGGGATTTTTTTCCTTTCCCGAAGAACTATTACCAGTGCTTCCTTTAACACCTGTACTGGTGGATTCTTCATACTCCTGGATGCTACCCGGTCTGTGCCCCTTCTAATATCTGCACAGATGGATTCTTTTCCTACCCCCCAATTGGGCTCTTACACATCCTCCACCAAATACTACCAGGCCTATGTCACTAATTGGGCACAAGCTGTTGTCCGAAGCTCCCCCATTACATATTTGTAAAAACGCTTTTATCCTATTTTACTCGTTTCACTACTTCCATAAGCGTGGTTTCTTTCAGTCGTGGTGACCCTAACAAAAAAAAAACCTTGATCCTACGCTACGCTCGGTTCTTATCATCCTAATTATGTATATCCGCCACCCATCTCCGGGTGGCCAGGTTAACTCCTAGTCTTCTCCTTTCTTCTCTGGCCTCTGGGTTTCCAGCGGGGCCGGTAGTAGGTTAGCCTGTACTGCAGGACCCGGAATGTCCTGACCGGAGGTGGGTCTGAGTCCCACATTATCGGGGGAATGGCCCCTCCAGTGCTACAGCATACCACCCCTTTGGGGGTGGTGGCGGGGTTCATTTTCTTACCCGAGTGTTCGATATAGTCAAGGGCTGTGGGTTGAGGACTCCCAATTGGTGGCTGGTCCACCACTACCTCTTCCGGAGGTCCCTCGTCACCCAAGGCTACCGGCTGGTCCCTGATCTTAGGTACCCCTTTGTGGCTGGTCTCACTCCTGGGGATGAACCACTTAAATTGGGGTGCTGGTGGCCACGGTGTCTCAGGCCGTGGCGTGCGGAGAGTCCTTCTCAGGGTTCTGACTACTGAGGGTGCGTCCGATTCCCAAATGATTGGGGGAATAGCTCCTCCAGTAACACAGCGCACCACCCTTCTAGATACAGTCTGTTAGTCTGCCATGTCCCCTGTGGGATTTCCACAGTCGGGGACTGCTGGCTGAGGGTCTCTGCCTTTAGCACGGTTTACTTTTCCTGGCTGTCCCTTACACTTAGCTGCTATTCCGGGGTTGAAAAGTTTGCACTGGTTTATGTGGAACCACTTTGTATGGCGGGGCATCTTTACAGCATAGACCATGGGGCTTGCCTTGTCGACAATGTGGTACGGCCTCATGTACAGTGCTTCAAAAACCCCTACTCGAGCATAGTTCTTTACCACAACCTGGTCCCCTACCTCCCATTCATGGTGTTTGCAGGGTTCTAGCAGCATTCGGTTGCTCCGATGCTGTTTTCCCATGTTGTTAGCAGCCTGCCAGTGAATCTGCTTAAGGTATTCAAACAGATTCCTGACAAAGCTGTCCCGGTTCGCTTCCCTGAGCTGGCGTTCCGTGAGTTAGTACATGGGTGGGGGTGCGCATGGCTCTGTCGGTTATGAGCTCATATGGGGAGTACCCCGTGCTCTTTGACTGGCTGGCCCGGATCTCCATAAGGACCAGTGGTAGGACCTCTATCCACTTCTTGGGTGAGACCCCCGCCTCCTTACGTAACCTTTCTTTTATAATGCGGTTTAAATGCTCCACAGGCCCGGACGACTGCGGGTTGTGGGCTACATGCCATTTCCCCTCGATGCAGAGCACCTTAAGGGTCTCCTGCATCACCTGTCCGGTGAAGTGAGTCCCTTGGTCAGACTCCACGTACTGGGGTAGTCCCCATCAGGAGAACACCTCCCTGACCAGGATCCTAGCTGTCCCCAATGCGGTGGCTGTTCGGCATGGGAAGGCTTCCACCCATTTGGCGAACACGTCCACCAATACTAGGCAGTACTTGTAGCCTCCCTGGACAGTGGGTAGGGACCCGATATAATCAACCTGGATCAACTGCCAGGGTCCCTCTACTCTCTTGATATGTCCCATAGACACCTTTCTTTTCTGGGGGTCAGGGTTGTTGGCAGCGCACACCAGACAGCTGGCGCAGAACTCGCGGACATCTTCCCTGAGTCCTGGCCATCACCCTGCATCTTCCACCCATTGCCAGGTGGTCTCAGGTCTGGGATGTCCTGCTCCTGGACCCTCGTGGGCCAGTGGAGGAATTCACTCTGGTGTTATTGCGGTACTACCCACTGCTCCCCGCTGAACAGCATGCCTTCTTTAATGGCAATCGCTGTGGTGCCGTACGGGCCGTCCACCTTCTCCCCTTAAGCTAGCATGTTCAGGACAGTTTTGAGGACGGGGTCTTGGGTCTGAACCATTTTCAGGTCCGGGGGCAAAGCTATCCCTGCCTTCCCTGCCGTCCCTATCCTGCCCCTGACTGCTACGATGGGTCCTGGGTTGTACGGATCACAGAGCTTGCCCGTGTGGGCACCCTACTTGGCCAACATGTCAGCCTGCTGGTTTCCCTCGCTATGGGGTTCAGTGGTTGAATGTGCCTTCACTTTGTGTATATAGACCTTCCCTTCCTCCCGTATGGCTGCCATTATCTTTTCCAGTCAAGGCTTGATTGCCAGGGGCCTCCCGTCAGCAGATGTGTATCCGCGATGGGACCAGATAGCCAGGTATTCCGTACACGAATTGCACGTGAACATACTGTCCAAGCAAATCGTGTGTGGGGTCGGGAATTCTTCGGGGTGTGTGACCACGTACACCACCGCTGACAGTTCAGCGTGCTGGGTGCTCATAGTACTGGGGAGTTTAATCGTCAGGGCAATGCGAGCCTCTGGGTCATACACTCCGCAGCCTATTCACCCGCAGATACCGTCTACATAGATTTCCCGACCTATGGGTTGTAAACCGGCCCGAAAGCCTATGTTAACTCCCCATACCCCTTCTACGGAACACTGGTGGGCTGTCCCTGGATAGATCATGTTGGCTGCGAGCCTTGGCTCGCAGAGACCCTTTACCCTTAGGTCCATCTGAGAGAGGAGTAGGTCCAGTGAGCAATGCGGGCACTGCTCACCATCCTATCCTTGATTCTCCCATCCAGGAGCATTTGGGTGGGCGTATGGTGGGTAAGGAGTGTGATAGGGAACCCCCCCTGTGAAGATCAGTGATCTTTTCACAGCCTAGTGAGTGGCTCGGAGGTGCCGCTCACAATTGGAGTATCCCTTCTCCACATCCGTGAGTATCCTGGAGGAGTAGACCATTGGCCTCAGCCGGCCGTGCCGCTCCTGGAGCAGTACTGCACTCAGACTGTCTCCGCTGGCTGCTACCTCCAGAAAGAACTCTTTACCCCCATCAATAGCCCCTAGAGCTGGCGCGGTCTGCAGGTCTTTCTTGAGTTGGATAAATGCTGCCTCGCAACCTTTGTCCCAATCCCACTCCACTCCCTTGTGTAGGAGTCAGAGCAGAGGGGCTGCGGTGGCTGCATAATCCTCAGTGAAATCTCTGCAGTACCCGGTTAGCCCTAGAAAAGATCTTACTCTCGTTACTGTGTTGGGGGCTGGTAACTTCTGCACTGCTTCCCTTCTGGCTTTGTCAATGGCTCTTTCCCCTGCCCGCACAGCCAGTCCCAGGAACTTTACTTCCTTCTGGCCAATCTGTGCCTTCTTGGGATTCACTTTAAACTCCTCTTCCTTCAGTAGCTCCTGCAGCTCAGCCAGCAGTGGGCCATGCTCCTCCCCTTCATCAGTGAATAGGAGCAGGTCATCCACATACTGTACCAACTGCTGGGGTCTACTGAAGTTCTTTAAACAGTTGGCCCTACATTGATGGAAAATACTGGGGCTGTTGTGGAAGCCCTGAGGGAGTAGTTCCAAGTATATTGCTGGCCTTTAAAGGTAAAAGCAAACTTGTACTGGTCTTCTCTACGTACAGGCATGGACCAAATCCCGTTGGAAAAATCCAGCACCGTGAAGGTGGACGTGGAGTCTGGGATACTTCCAATGAGGTCAGTTACAGTTGAGTACTCAATAGTCCACCGTGGCTCTTCAGGAGTTGTCCAGTTTCTTAACCGGCCACAATGGAGTGTTCACATGGGTAGCTATCAGTCTCAATACCCCTGTTTAACCAAGGAATTCAGGGCTCTTTCCATCTCCGCCTCCGCCTCCCTGGGGAAGTTCTACTATTTCTGCGGTCGGGTCATGGGGTCCCCATCTATGCTAACCTCGACCCCATTTATCCTCCCACAGTCATGTTTGTAAGTGGCAAAAGCTGCAAGGTGTGCCCTCACATAGTCTTGGTACTCCCTCGGAGTGTTACTGACCAGTGCTTCAAGGTCATAACCCTCCTTTAGCTTCATGGTGCACACCGACCCTTTTCCCCATTTTTCTGGGATAACCACCATCTCACTCTCCTGTCCCGTACATGCTGCCTCCCAAAGACAGTGATTTCTTAAATCCACTAGGATCCCGTGGCCTAGAATGAAGTCAGCCCCCAGGATCCTCCTCCCTTCCTGTTCCCACTTCATCAGGACACAAGTCCACTTGGTGTGGAGTGTTCCCAAATGAATAGAGAGAGGAACAGAGAATGAGCCAGGTGAGGCGGCAGGGTTAGCTGCATAGACGAGGGTGCTTGATGCACCGGTATCTAGCAGATGTCCCTTTCACCTTTTCCACTTCCATCTGAACGGTCGGTCTCCCCCACGCATCGTACTCGAGGGCACACAGGTGAACAGGCTGTGCCTGTCCTAGTCACTGTTTTGGATGGGATGGGGCAGATGGAGTTTCGGTACCGGTGGCGGTGGCTACCCTCCCAGGGCCATCTGGCATTGTTCGGAGCGCAGTCATGAATGTCATATGGGGAGCGACTGGTTTTTTGGTCTCGGTCTTTTGGGCAGGGGCTGGAGAATTCTTCCCTGCGCTACTCTTCCATGGATTCCTATAATCCTTGCTCCAGTGCCCACTCTTTCCACACCCAAAACAGGTACATTTTGTATCGGAGGGGTTACCCCCCCTCCTGGCGCCATTGCCTCTTATCCTGGCTAGGTCTGATTTCGTGGACTCTTCCCTTGGTTGGGTGCTCTTCCGTCCCCCTGCCGTTCCGGTATGCTAGGGTCAGTTACCTGACCACTCCCTGTTCGGTGGCCTGGGGATCTCTCGGGTCAAACCAGGCCTCAGCCTTTGTTCTGATCCGTGGTAAACTGTTTGCCATGAGGCTTTGGTTAGGTGACCCCGGTCGAGGTCCCCACCACAGGCGCTCTGGAACACAGATCAGTCTGTCTGCGAAAGCCTGCGGGTTTCCCCTGTGAGCTGCACTGTCTTCTCCACTCTGGAGAAGGGACTCCCGTCATTACAGCCCGTGGCTTCTAGAATGTCTTCCTGGATGGTGGCACAGGTGCTCTGCCCCCTTTTGCTCTCGGCAGAGAGGGACTGGTACAGCTTGCCGTCCAGTGAGAAGAGGAGCATCTTTGCTATCTCGGCATCATCCCACCCGTTGCTATCCCCTGCCTGTTCCACTTCCATAAAGTGGACCGAGGGGGTCTCCCTTTGGAGTGAGATTTCCCAGGTGATTTATCATAGCCCTAAGCTGTTGGGTAGTGTGGGGAACCACAAATTGACTTTCCAGGGGCCCCTGACCCCCAGCACCGGTGGGCGGGCAAAACGTCTGTTGCCAGACCGGGCACATCGGCCCTGGTTCTGGCTCTTCCTGCTCTGACTCGCCCACCCCTCCCTGCTGCCAAACCGAGCTGAACCTCGGCGCCACAGGTGGTGGTGGTCCGCTATCCCTGTCTGCCCTGCAACTCGTTCGCCCCTCCTGCTGCCGAACTGGTGTAGTCACCGGTGCCACAGGTGGTGGTTGAACAGTTTCCTCCTTCGCTTCCAGGTTTACCCGGGCCATACCCGGGCTTATTTGGCCTTGGACAGAGCAAGTTTTAAACTCTTGATTTGTTGCTGGCAGGGACATGGTCTCCTGACTCAAACCCATTAGTGCTGGCTACTTTATAAGCTGCCTGTACGTCTCTTAGCTTCTCCTCCAGCTCTTTTACTTGAAGGGTAAGGCGAGTGTTTTCCTCCCGCAGTATCTTTTCATTATTCCTAACCTCGGTAACCTGACACTGAAATTAGTCCTGGCTGTTCTTGAACCTTTCCATTAGCTGTGCCTTTCCATTCTTCAGCTTACGGAGTTCTCCCCATAACCGTTCGCCTGCCATAGCCCTTTCATGTGATGTTTCTACACATTCCCACATTCTGCCGGCAGTGGCTCGATGTTCTTGTCTAAGAGTTGGACCTGTCGCTGTAGACCGACAAACCAAATTGCCTTTTCTACCAATTTTTTATGGTCCTTGCTTGGTGTCCACTGGGCCGCAGTGTCTCCTGGATGCTCAGCGCGCAATAGACCAAGCACCCATTCTTTAGTGACATTCACTTTCTTGTACACATAGGAGGAAATCGTCTCTTCCATCTGTTCTCACATCCAACACAGCACTCGCTGCATCACATCCTTTACACCAAAGTCCTGCCGCGGTTGCCATTCTGTAGGGGTGGTGTGTTGCGTCAGGTTCACCTCTGACCTTCTGAGCGGTTCGAATCGCTCCCACTCCCTGGGTTCTAGACTTTGGATTTATTTTGGAGATGTGGCAAAGTGCAAGAGACAACTGGTTTTGGTGCAAAGAACTTCGATTTTATTACAGACAAGAAAAGTACAATGTCAAGCTTGAAATGGCTAAATTAAAGAATACTTCACCACACGTTAAAAAGTGGTTACAGAAAATACTACACCTCCCACCTCCCAATACCTAACTCTGACTAGGTTAAACTCCAGGGCAAACAGGCTTTATGCTCACTAATCCTTTATTATCCGTTGGCGGTGGTTCGCGATTTCGGGGTTCGCTGGACTCTGTAGGTTCTGCTTGCCGTACCCTGAATGTCGTAGAGGACTTCTGACTGCGTAGTCTTTAGTTGGGTGGTGTCCGCTGATGCGGTAGGGCGCGAATTAGACTTATGGGGTGAGTACCCACTTTCTTCCATTAGAAATAGGTTGTAAAGGCTTTTTAGGTAATGTTTCACCTGTTGGTAGCTAGGACTAGATTGTAGAGTGGAAACTTTCAAATCTTCGGTTTCTTCTTGAGGAGTTTTGGTTTCGGAATTGGTTGATCGCGGTGCTTTCAATGTTACCACGTTGGCTGTGGTCAGTTGTTACCGTGATGGTGATGTCTGAAGTTATTGGGGCTGTTTTCTGCCATGATGATGTTTTTCCTTCTTCTTTTTGGTAGCAGGGCAGTGTGACCGCAGAGTGTCGTTGAGGTTGGAGATGTTGGTGCTCAGATGAGCTGCATAAACTATTGCGGTGGTCTTTCTCCATCCTTTCCCTCTTTGAATAGATGAATGCCTGCTCGCTCTCTCACCTTGAATAATTTTCATAAAAAACCGGGCCCCAGTTATACTTTTGGAGCCGTTCTAATCTACGTGCCAAATCAGCCCTGATTCTTTGTTTTAATTTTGGCGGGCTTGATATCTCTTTGTCATATTTTGGCGGGCCCATTAAGGGTAACCTGTCTCGGATGTGCAGATCGTTTTGAATTTGTTTCTCGATTGGGAAGAATTAGCTTTGGTATTTGCAATGTCTGCCTAGGCCAGGGTTTCCATGCTGGCTGGATGGGTCATTAACATTATGTATGCGCTGGATGGGTTTCCTGCTCAGAGTGATGGCTGGCTATTTCTGGGGTGATTGTTGCTATGTTAATGTCTCCCGGGGAGAAGGGTTTTCGAGCTTACATAATTCCCCAGACAATTTGTTTAGCTTCAATACCCCAGACAGCTTCAATACCAAAACTGGTTTCTTCTTGAAGGATAGTCATCCTTTAGTTTTCAGCCCTTTCCACAAGGACCCAGTCTGCCTTGTAAAATCCCAAATTCAATTAAAACTCGGCGTTTCTTCCATGTGCTCTCTAGGATCCCAAACTTTCTGGTTGACAGTTCCAAGTTAAATTCCCTTTCCAATGAGTCCAAACACTGGGGGGGTTTTCCCACAAATTTTTAAATCCTACAAGATCGAGCTAGACTGGCAGCAAAGAGAGGGCATCATTTCCCCGATCGAGTTCAACGAGTGAGCCAGTCCTATCGTCCCAGTCCTCAAGGGAGACGGCACCGTCAGAATCTGTGGCAATTACAAAGTAACTATCAATCGTTTCTCCTTGCAGGACCAATACCCACTACCAAAGGCCGACAACCTTTTTGCAACGCTGGCGGGAGGAAAGACGTTCACGAAGCTGGATCTGACTTCAACCTACATGATGCAGGAACTGGAGGAATCATCGAAGGCCCTCACCTGCATCAACACGCACAAAGGTCTTTTTGTTTATAACAGATGCCCATTTGAAATCCGATCGGCGGCGGCGATATTCAAGAGAAACATGGAAAGCTAAATGAAGTCGGTCCCGCACAACGTGGTCTTCCAGGACGACATCTTGGTCATAGGTCGGAACACAGTCGAGCATCTGCAGAATCTAGAGGAGGTTCTTCGTCAACTCAACCGTGTGGGGCTCTGGATAAACACTCGAAGTGTGTTTTCCTGATGCCTGAAGTGGAATTCCTGGGAAAGAGGATTGCAGCGGATGTTATCAGGCCCACCAACACGATAGCGGAGGCAATCGAGAACACACCGAGGCCACAGAACGTGACAGAGCTGCGGTCGTTTCTGGGACTCCTGAACTACTTTGGTAACTTCTTACTGGGTCTCAGCACACTGTTAGAACCACTGCATGTCTTACTACCAAAAGGGGACGAATGGGTTTGGGGCAAAAGACAAGAAAATGCCTTTGTAAAAGCGAGAAAATTGTTATGCTCAAACAAATTGCTCATGTTGTATGATCCATGTAAGTGTTTGGTATTAGCATGTGATGCGTCGTCATATGGCATCGGGTGTGTTTGCAACAAGCTAATGATTTTGGGAAACTGTAACTGGTTGCTTAGGCTAAGGCTGAGAGAGCCTACAGCATGATTGAGAAAGAAGCGTTAGCGTGTGTCTATGGGGTAAAGAAAATGCATCAATACCTGTTTGGGCTAAAATTCGAATTGGAAACTGAAGCCACTTATATCCCTGTTCTCTGAGAGTAAAGGGATAAATACCAATGAATCGGCCCGCATCAAGAGATGGGAGCTCACGTTGTCCGCATACAACTACGCCATCCGCCACAGGCCAGGCAGAGAAAACTGCGCCGATGCTCTCAGTAGGCTGCCATTGCCCACCACGAGGGTGGAAATGGCGCAGCCCGCAGATCTCGCCATGGTTATGGAAGCATTTGAGAGTGAGCAATCACCCGTCACTGCCTGGCAGATCAAAACCTGGACAAGTCAGGACCACTTATTATCTCTAATCAAAAGCTGTGTGCTTCACGGGAGCTAGAGCAGTGTTCCAGTGGAAATGTAGGAAAAGATAAAGCCGTTCCAGCGGCACAAAGATGAAATGTCTATACAGGCAGACTGCCTTCTGTGGGGCAATCGAGTAGTGGTCCCCAAGAAGGGCAGAGACACCTTCATTAATGACCTCCACAGTACCCACCCAGGCATCATAATGATGAAAGCGATAGCCAGATTCCACGTGTGGTGGCCCGGGATCGATGCGGACTTAGAGTCCTGCGTTCACAGATGCAATACATGCTCACAGTTAAGCAATGTATCCAGGGCGGCGCCGCTAAGTTTATGGTCTTGGCCCTCCAAACTGTGGTCTAGGGTACATGTCGACTATGCAGGCCTGTTTTTGGGTAAAATGTTCCTTGTGGTTGTAGACGCGTACTCCAAGTGGATTGAATATGAGATAATATCGGCTAGCATGTCCGCTGCCACTACTGAAATCCTGCGGGCCATGTTTGCCATGCACGGCCTACCCGATGCCCTGGTGAGCGACAACGGGCCATGTTTTACCAGTGCTGAGTTCAATGAATTCATGACCCGTAACGGGATCAAACATGTCACATCTGCCTCTTTTAAACCAGCGTCCAATGGTCAGGCAGAGAGAGCAGTGCAAACCATCAAGCAAGTCTTGAAGAGGGTAACTGAAGGCTCACTGCAGACTCGCCTATCCTGAGTCCTGCTTAGCTACCGCACGAGACCACACTCACTCACTGGGATCACATCTGCTGAACTGCTCATGAAAAGAGCACTTAAGACAAGGCTCTCGTTAGTTCACCCTGATCTACATGAACAGGTAGAGAGCAGGCGGCTTCAAAAAAGTGCATACCATGATAGCACAAATGTGTCACACGAGATTGAAATCAATGATCCTGTATTTGTATTAAATTATGGACAAGGTCCCAAGTGGCTTCTCGGCACTGTCGTGGCCAAAGAGGGGAGCAGGGTGTTTCGGGTCAAACTTTCAAATGGACTCATTCACTGGATATACTTGGACCAAATCAAACTCAGATTCATGGACTATCCTGAGCAACCCACTTTGACCCCTACCTTTTTTGATCCCCTAACATACACACCAGTGGCAACCAGCACCACAGTTGACCATGAAGCAGAACCCATCATCCACAGCAGCCCAGCAGGGCCCAACACACCAGGCAGCCCAGCAAGGCCAACTGCACAGCAGCCCAGTGAGGGCTCAACAAATGATTCAACAACACCAGCTTTCACACTGAGACGATCAACCAGGCCAAAAAGGGCCCCAGATCGACTCACATTGTAAATAGTTACACTATTGACTTTGAAGGGGGGGCGAGTGTTGGTCGATATGTATACTTGTATTTACTCTGTACAGCCACCAGAGGGCTCATTCCCTGGAGTCTCAAGGGATCCCATAATCGCTTGGGAGCACAAGTATTTAAGGAGGCTTCACAGTTTGGAGTGGCACTCTGGAGATCTGCAATAAAAGACTACGGTCACACTTTACTTTGAGCTCACAGTGTTCAGTCGAACTCTTTCTCCATACACAACAGCCAGACCATCTCCTGTAATAGCTTCACTTCCTGTCTCCACGCTTTTCCCCACATTCTCTGTGTCATGTTGCATTATCCCACCTCAATTTCTTTGCAACCTTTGACACAGTTGACCATGCCTTCCTCCTCCAATGCCTCTCCTCAGTTCCACTCTAAGCCATCCAATCATAGCCAGAGCATCTCCAGTAACAGCTTCACTTCCTGTCCCCACAAGGGTTCCCCTCAAGGATCTATCATTGGGGGTTTCAGTGCTGGGCGGACGATTTTTTTCTGCTCAGTGGACGAGGGAGAAATGCAATGTGGATTTGTGGTCCAATCTCAATATTTATGCTCAGTGAAGCAGGGGACGTTGGGTTTTCCTTACAATATATCTATTCATGGGAGAGGGGTTCAATGTCAGAATTTGTGGCACTGTTGGGGGAAAAGAGAAAAACCCTGTAGTTGACCGCTGTTCTCATTATTTATGCTAAATTGGGGAGCATTTGGGATCATAGAATTACATAGAAATTACATGGAAATAAGCTGCTCGGCCCAACCAATCTGTGCTGCTGTTTATCCTCCTTACGAGCAGTAGTCCTAATCCTAATACCTTGTCCTGTTCCAATAGCTCTTTATCCCAATTTCCTTCAACCACCTATCCAAACTATTTGTAAGTGTTGATATAGTCTCTGCTTCGTTCACTAACTATGGTTATGAATTTCATGCCTCACAACCCTCTGGGTAAAAATATTTATTCTGCTCTCTATGCTAAATCTATCATATTTATTCTTATACCTATATTTCTATAGTTCTATGTGCAAGGTACATTCTGAAATTGATGTCAGTGAAGGTCTAGGAAGTGTTCATATTTCAGCTTATTTTGTCACCTGCACAGCAGCTCATCATCCATTGAAGCACTCAGCATATGTCCTTCATTTATTGTGCTGTCAATGCAAGAATTGAATGTAAAAAACTTCAAAATTTAATTTTTCTCCAAGATTAACAATTCAGCCATCCATCACCACCAGAAAAATGATGAGCCAAAGTTACTTTGAAACTTTTGAGTGCTTTTGCTTCAAATAGCTGGTAATTTTCATTCAGCGGTAAAGCAAAGGCATTCGCTGCTGGCCGCAAAGTAAACTTCCCACAAAGATCACATGGTCTTTGTGGTGAGAAGTTCGGCTTTTCCGACGTGCAATTGAAATCAACGCAAGTTAATGGAGAATCCCAGCGAACAGCTGCTATAATGTCAACAAGCAAACAGCAGACGTAACGCCCCTATTTAAGAATGAAGGGAGACAGAAAGCAGGAAACTATAGACCAGTTAGCCTAACATCTGTCATTGGGAAAATGCTGGTGTCCATCATTAGGGAAGTAGTAGCAGGACATTTAGAAAATCATAATGCATTATGTCAGCATGGTTTTATGAAAGGGAAATCATGTTTGACAAATTTGCTGTCGTTCTTTGAGGATGTAACCAGCAGGGTGGATAAAGGGGAACCAGTGAATGTCATGTATTTGGATTTCCAGAAGGGATTCGATAAGGTGCCACATAAAAGGTTACTGCACAAGATAAGAGCTCATGGGTTGGGGATAATATATTGGCTAACTAACAGAAAACACAGTCGGAATAAATGGATCATTTTCAGGTTGACAAATTTAAACTAGTGGGGTACCACAGGGATCAGTGCTGGGGCCTGAACTATTTACAATTTATATTAATGATTTGGATGAAGGGACCAAGTGTAATGTAGCCAAATTTGCTGATGATACAAAGATAGGTGGGAAAGCAAGTAACGAGGAGGACACAAGTAATCTACAAAGGGATATAGATAGGTTAAGTTAGTGGGCAAAAACTTGTCAGATGAAGTATAATGTGGGAAAATGTGAAGTTATCCACTTTGTTAGGAAAAATAAAAAAGAAAATTATTATTTAAATCGAGAGATTACAAAATGCTGTGGTACAGAGGGATCTGGGGGTCTTTGTACATGAAACACAAAAAGTTAGCATGCAGGTGCAGCAATTAATTAGGAAGGCAATTGGAATGTTGGCTTTTATTGCAAGGGGGACAGAGTATAAAAGTAGGGAAGTCTTGCTCCAGCTGTACAGGGCGTTGGTATGACAACATCTGGAGCACTGCGTACAGTTTTGGTCTCCTTATTTAAGGAAGGATATACTTGCACTTGAGGCAGTTCAGATAACGTTCTCGAGGTTGATTCCTGAGATGAAGGGGTTGTCATATGAAGAAAGTTTGAGCAGTTTGGGTCTATACTCATTGGAGTTTAGAACACCGAGAGGTGATCTTATTGAAATGTATAAGATTCTGAGGGGGCTTTTCAGGGTAGATGCAGAGAGGATGTTTCCCCTAGTGGGGGAATCTAGAACTAGGGGGCATAGTTTCAGAATAAGGGGTCGTCCATTTAAAATGGAAATGAAGGGGAATATCTTCTCTCAGAGGGTCATAAATCTTTGTAATTCCCTACCTCAGAGAGCTGTGGAGGCTAGGTCATTGAATATATTTAATGTGGAGTCAAGGGTTATGGGGAGTGGGCGGGAAAGTAGAGTTGAGGCCAGAATCAGAGCAGCAATGATCTTATTGAATGGCAGAGCAGGCTCGAGGGCCCAAGTGGCCTACACCTGCTCCTATTTCTTATGTTCTTATGTTCTAAGCTGCCAATCAAAATACAGAATTCTCACAGAATGCAAAATGAATAAACTCCTTTGATTCTAACTTTTTTTAAATGTTAGGAACAGCAAAACAAAGATTGGCGCTCTCACATGGGGCAAAGGCTAATCTGTTTTTTAAAAATTTTCACTTTTATTAAAATGGAGAAATTTGACACTCCATAAAATTAAAATTACTTTATCAGGGTTTAGCAGTCGATATGCTGTTAAAACCCCATTTACATCGAATCCAAAAGGGTCTAACTGTTAATGGGGTATTTATTAGTGGTATTACCGCAGAAGAGCTGCAGTTTTCAACAGTTCCACTAATGCTGTTTGTTTGCATGTATTACCCACCGCAAATTCTAGGCCATTGTCTCAGCAGGACACTTTGACCATCAGACAGCTGATCTAGGATTTCAGTTTACATTTCTTCAAAAATCTCCAGCTTGGGTGGGTGGTGACGGGGAGGGGAGGAGGTGTTTTCCTTCCCTTTGTATCTTTTGTACTGCAGTATCTGGGCTTTTAAGTGCTTTTAAATTGATTTGTGTTTCACTGAGTGGGTTTAGTCTTGTTCACCTTTAGCAACTTTTCAGATATTCTCCACAGAAAAAATTGCTGCACTGCCACCTGGTGGACAAAGTTAAATATTGCTCCAAGATTTCACAGGCGAGGCTTATGATCAGTTGACTGACAGTAATGTAATATTAGGTGTGATGGGGTTGCGGGGAGGGGGGGAGGTACTTAAGTTAATGAGTCACGTAATGTTATTCTGGCAGTATCACGTACAGGCACCATTAGAATGTTGCAACCATGCAATGTTTTTAATACAGGTGATACAATAGGTTAGTGTTGTCAACCCTTCAGGATTGCCCTGGAGTCTCCAGGAATTAAATATTAATCTCCTGGATACTTACACAAGATCCTAGGAGAAAAATCATTGGGGCATTAAGAAAATGTGTGTTCCTTTCATTTTATACTAACACTTTCATTTATTTGTTATAAAAGTACTGGAGATGGGGAAAAAAAGACTGTTTAACTGGACATTGCAATGGCAATGTGATGAAACCTCTAGCAATATGACCAACCAGAGTTGGCAAGTCTATAATAGATTAATGGGAAAATGGAAATAACATGAATAATTTTATGACTGGAAGCATTTCAGCTGTACCTTTCTGACTTTTATTTCTTTCCAGGTTTTGGTGTTTATTTTTAGCAATTTTCTATTTCCACTAAGTTCAGCGCTGAAATTTTAATTATTAAAAAGTATCATCCCTCACAATGAACAGTTTAGGAGAGCAAGTATTAAAATACATAAGTGATAGCTCCAACCAGTCTTTGTTAGCCTTCAGTCTCACTAAGCAAATAATTCGAAAATGAAGAGAATCATGGACAAGGGCACAGGAAGAAAGCTTGAACTATTATTTAATTCTCCGATGTTGATCTCTGCAACATGGATGCCTAACTCACCTCTCACAAGCCACATGCAACTCTTCTGTAACTAAAGTATGGTTTGTCATTTAGCCATGCTTCCCATATATTCAATTCCACCTCAAGCCAAACACAGGAACAAATGAGGGTTGACACCAATACAAATACAAACCTTTCTGTGCTACTGGCCTCTGCAGCAGAAAACAAGCCAGATGGAGTAGCAGAGCCATTGCCAGTTTAACCGCATGGATTTCATGGGGCTTTTAATGTTTTTCAGAGACACTATCAGATTCTGTTCTACAAAGTACAGGCACTGATTGGTTACAGGTTACAGACATGGAGCGAATGGAATATTTGTTGCCACTCAGTATTAACTGAACAAATTCAAACAGGAACTATCATCTGCACCAACTCCTGTTCTGCCGCACAGAAAAACAATGATTCCAGGGAGCAACTTAGTAACATCTTCAACATTTCAGTTGTACGATGTCATGTATCCAAAAGGCTACTGTTGGTGCTATCACAAGGTGTGCCACCAGAGGGCACAGCAGTGGGAGACTTGCAGGTTACTAGGAGTCAGCGGAAATATATTAGCATGGATAGAGAATTGGCTGGCTAACAGAAAGCAGAGAGTTGGGATAAATGGGTCTTTTCAGGTTGGAAATCGGTGGTTAGTGGTGTGCCACGGGGATCGGTGCTGGGACCACAATTGTTTACAATATACATAGATGACCTGGAAGAGGGGACAGAGTGTAGTGTAACAAAATTTGCAGATGACACAAAGATTAGTGGGAAAGCGGGTTGTGTAGAGGACACAGAGAGGCTGCAAAGAGATTTGGATAGGTTAAGCGAATGGGCTAAGGTTTGGCAGATGGAATACAATGTAGGAAAATGTGAGGTCATCCACCTTGGAAAAAAAAAACAGTAAAAGGGAATATTATTTGAATGGGGAGAAATTACAACATGCTGTGGTGCAGAGGGACCTGGGGGTCCTTGTGCATGAATCCCAAAAAGTTAGTTTGCAGGTACAGCAGGTAATCAGGAAGGCGAATGGAATGTTGGCCTTCATTGCAAGAGGGATGGAGTACAAAAGCAGGAAGGTCCTGCTGCAACTGTATAGGGTATTGGTGAGGCCGCACCTGGAGTACTGCGTGCAGTTTTGGTCACTTTACTTAACGAAGGATATACTAGCTTTGGAGGGGGTACAGAGATGATTCACTAGGCTGATTCCGGAGATGAGGGGGTTACCTTATGATGTTAGATAGAGTAGACTGGGTCTTTACTCGTTGGAGTTCAGAAGGATGAGGGGTGATCTTATAGAAACATTTAAAATAATGAAAGGGATAGACAAGATAGAGACAGAGAGGTTGTTTCCACTAGTCAGGGAGACTAGAACTAGGGGGCACAGCCTCAAAATGCCGGGGAGCCAATTTAAAACCGAGTTGAGAAGGAATTTCTTCTCCCAGAGGGTTGTGAATCTGTGGAATTCTCTGCCCAGGGAAGCAGTTGAAGCTAGCTCATTAAATGTATTCAAATCACAGATAGATACATTTTTAACCAATAAGGGAATTAAGGGTTATGGGGAGCGGGCGGGTAAGTGGAGCTGAGTCCACGGCCAGATCAGCCATGATTTTTTTGAATGGCGGAGCAGGCTCGAGGGACTAGATGGCCTACTCCTGTTCCTAATTCTTATGTTCTTATGTTCTTATATTACCTGTACAGGTGTACCTGGCCTAATATAAAAGGCAGGCCACTGGCGTGATCCTCACTCTGGAGTTAACAAATAAAGGACTAAGGTCACTACAGTTCAAGTACAACACATTGCCTCGTGGAGTCATTATTAGAGCATCTAAAGACATAACAATTGGCGATGAGATTACGTACTTGCACGCGGAAATGACTACCCTTGGTACGTTGCAGCAGTTCGCCGATGGTGATGATTGGGACGCCTTTGTGGAGAGGCTCGACCATCTCTTCACAGCAAACGACCTGGCAGGAGACAACCCGGCCACACTGGCTGATAAGGGCAGAGCTATCTTGCTAACTAGTTGCGGGCCCACCGTCTATGGCCTCATCAGGGACTTGCTGGCACCAGCGAAGACAACGACCAAGAAGTACAAGGAGCTCGTAATCCTGATCCATGAGCAACTCAAGGTCAAGGAGAGAATCGTCACAGCCAGACACCAGTTCTGCACCCACTGACGGCCCGAAGGCCAGGAAATCGCAAAATACGCCGCAGACATCAGGAGGCTGGCGGCACCATGTGATTTCAGCAACCACTTCAACGAAGCGCTGCGGGACAATTTTGTCATTGGAATCGGCCATGAGGGCCTTCTTCATAAGCTACTGTCGGCGGATACCACAGTCACACTGCAGAAGGCCATCTCTGTGAGCCAGGTATTCATGACCTCGACCTGTGGCTCGAGGCAGATGACTCACCCTCAGGACTCAAACCCGGCAGGTACTGTGCACAGAGTGGCACTGGTTAGAGGCTGGACTGTAGAACACGAACCCTCTCAGGGGAGAGAACAGGCCCATGAATCCCTTAACTCAGAGCCCGCTGAGGAGGGCTCATCGAGTAGCTCCATGCTGGCATTGTGGAGGGAATCATAGAGCTCACCAGTGCCGCTTTAAAGAATATGCTTGCAAGGGCTGCAGCACAAAGGGCCACCTCCAGTGAATGTGTAAGAGAAATATGACTCACTGTGTCCATGAAGAGTCTGCAGATGGTCAAGAATCCAGCGCAGATTATGAAACGATAGGCAGAGAGGCAGCTCAGCCCCACAATGAGGTATCTAGCATGTTTACCTGCACCACCGAGTGTTGCCCATTGAGGATGAAAGTCGAGATAGATGGCGTTCCAGTCTTCATGGAAGTGGACACAGGGGCGAGCCAGTCAGTAATGAATCAAGAAGCCTTTTAGAGGCTATGGGACAATCTAGCTGAATGACCCAAGTTGATCCCGGTTCAGGCAAAGCTGCACACCTACACCGATGAACTTATTCCAGTCATTGGTTTGCGCGAATATAAAGGTACTCCATGATGGCGCGGTGCACAAGTGACCCCTGTGGATTGTTGCAGGTGATGGACCAATGCTGCTTGGCAGAAGGTGGATGGAGAAGATCCATTGGAAGTGGGAAGACTTCAACCCTCCAGCGATCGATGTCCTCCGCATTCGGAGGCATAGCAAGCCCTCACTTGAGGGTGGACCTGGCACCAGAGAGCAGACCAGCACAGCACCCGAGGCACAGACTGCTCAGCACGACTGCGTGGAGATGATCCAGCTGAGACGACCCGAACGCACCTTCCAGGCTCCAGTGACAGGACTCCGGAGGAAGAAAATCGGATCCAAAGATGACTTCCCAGCTTCGGTGACAGAACCCGGGGAGAAGAGGATCATCGCAGTCAACATCATGGATGGAGGAAAGATGGCGCCCAAACCACGAGGTGAGGCGCTGAAGAAAAAGATGGCCGCGGCCAGACCACGAGGTGCAGCACTGATGGAGCAACACGTGGCTCCAAACGGAGAAGAGGATTGGGGTAAAGCAAGCAAGGCTCTCTTAAAGGAGGCCGGCAACCCACTACAATTAAAGGGACAGTTCCACACACTCAAGAAATGTAATAGCAACTGTAAGTTAGAGACAAAATGTGTAACTGATGATCAGAGTTGTGTACATGCAAGAAGCAAGGAAAAGTCGCGCGATCATGTAAAATGTGTAATTCATGATCAGAATTGTGTACATGCAACCAGCGAGGAAAAGTCACGCGATCACGATCAGAGCTACAGTCTATCAACAATAAATAACGAAAAGTTGTGCGATGTAGGATTTCAACAGCACGCAGCCAATGCAGCGGGCAGACACCCATCGGGAGCACACAGTCCAGCGAGCTACCCAATGCTGGAGCTTGCATCCCTGGGACCAGTTATGCACCATGGAGTGTGGCCACAATCAGACAATACACACGAGCTGCAGAGCAAGCGATCTCAGGAGGGCAACAGCACCGGTATCGATACTCTGCCCCTGATCGGCTCCACCTCTCAGGCACCCGATGGCACCAACCGCCACAAGCCTGAAAGAGCAAACTGTGCTAAGATGTAGCCCCCAGACCCCATCGCCACCAAGGCCACACCCGGAAATGAAGGGTCACTCGCTACAGTCCCCCCAAAGGGGACCAGGACCAGCCAAGATCCCAAACTAAACAACGCCCAGGCTAGCGAGTCAGCAGTTCCCTGTGCACTGCTAGACAACAGCTCCTCAGGGAGTGGCAGCCACCCAGGGCGCAAAGAAAGGACAGGGAGGTCACAGGCATCTGTGAACCTGCCCGACACTAGGAACCACGGCAACAGTCCCAAGAGCAGGCAACTTGAGCCAACTGGGTTCCCACTGCCAGCACTGGACACCGCGCCACCATCAGACTGCAGGGACACCATCCAGCAGTTCTGGAACTAGTTTGTCCTTATGCACCGGTCACCGCATCGATAATGTATCTCACCAGTCTAACGTACTTGTCTCACAACGGAACCACAAATGTAATGCAAACTTGTTTCTCTGAACTTGAATGTATATGAATGCAATGAGCCTCTGTCATAATCTTAATGTGGAGGGGAGGGGGTAGAATGATGTAGTCAGGGACACACACAAACAGCAACCACCAGCATTCTACTACACCAACCACTCACCCAAGTTTGAAACGACCTGCCAAGGGTCAACCAGATAGAGCTAAGCCCAGAGCACAATCAATGCAGAGGGGATTTGCACTAAAGGCTCAGGGGGAAGTGATGTCATGTGTCGAAATCTCGACCTCCGATAAACGACTCAGACACCTTCAGCTCCGGCAGAAGTTTCTTTAATTTACTTGCTAGCAAGGGAAAGGTCACACTCAGTCAATGGCCAAGTGAACACCCTTCCAAATGGTACAGTTTCTCGAGATATTTATACAGTAAAACCCAAGTTATGGCCTCTCCCTGTGTATTGGCTCTGTCTCGCAGTCAGTGAATACAGATAAAGAGTTAATTACTACATCCTTGTCCTGACATGGTTTCCAGATATTTCCTTTTGTCAGAGTTATTAGTTGGCCAGCCGGCCATCACTCGATGAGAGTGTGGTAATGAGCTATTACCTGCATTGCATTGTCAGGATTGTCCAGTTTCCTGGTCAGTTATCTTTTTGCATCAAATGGATGAGGTCTGTACAAGCGATAATGGCTGGTGGTTTGAGTACTTCGAAAAGGGTGGGGTGGAGTGGAACTGGTGTCGTAAAGACAATAGGAGAGCACCATGGGGGGTACTTGTCTCAGCAGGACTTGCCTCCCGGCTATCTGGTGGCTATCCGCCATTTCAAGCCAGGTTTAGCTGTTTATGCAAACCGACTGCTTGTTGCAGAAATTCCTGGAAGGACCAGGACTCCATTTTGTTTTATATTAAAAAGGGAACAACAATACAGTGTGGTACAGCTTAGATAAAAAATACATTTCCACATTCCCCCATTTTGTCCTTCACAGGGACAACTTAATCCATTCTGATCTTGTACAGTCTCTCTATTTCCATTTCCATACAAGAGCCTTCAGTAGTTGTTGCTACCATAACTCTAGCCGTGGTCTCGGTAGGTAACATGGTTTTTCCCACCCTGGCACAGCACCACTTAACCAAGACAAGTAATAGATATAGGGCGAAGACTATCAGCAGGAATATGATCAAACCCTGTACCACAGATCTCCCTAGGGATCCCAACCATCCCGATGCCCAACCCCACAAGGTGATACCGTCCTGGCCAACTGTCTGTTTATACTCTATTACCTTTTTCCTAATGTATTCAGCTAGACTGCCAATTTCTTCTGATTTATCCGGGATATACGTACAGCATTCTCCACCTATTAATGCGCATGTCTCTCCTTCCTTGGCTAGGAGATAATCTGAGGCCATACGATTTTGGAAAGCCACTGTTCAAATAGCTACCATTTCATCATTCACCCCTTCGAAGGCTTGGGAAGTTGCGTTGGCTACTGATTCGACTAAGTTATCCAGTTCCCGTAACTGCCATTCAGTTGATGCTATTCCATAGAGTGGCATCATTACCTTGAATATTCCATTTAGCCATGTCAACTCCCTTTTAACTCTATGACTTCCATAGGCATCCCTTAGAGTCTTTATTGATCTGATAAAAGGGTGCCACATATCCTAAGTAACAGGACCCTGTCCAGTTGGCTGATAACCATGGGTAGGCTTTATGGCCACAAATAAAGTAGGTGCAATTATCAAACGTCAGCTCTTGGTCCTTTCGCGCCATCCATACTCGAGTGGTCTCACCTTCCCACCCTTCACCTGGGGCTTTGTTATGGACCATTGTCCAGCCAATGGTTGCTATCTTTCTCCCATCAGTGGGATTTGTTGTGGCTTGCCATTTAGTCATTTGGGAACACTTGCTGCATCCCATTTCTGGTCCTTTAGTCTCATTACTCACTAGGCATATTATACCTTCAGGATTTCCTATTCTGGCAGTAATGCTTAGGAAGGGAGGCTGACGGTTATTATTATAATTTGGCTGGTACCATCCCTGGAAGGTTGTAAGTTTATACCCTGCTGACCTCCATTCTGTTTGCTCCTTCGTTTCTGACACCTTGGTTAGGTTTGTCCTATTTTGCACTATCAACCATTCTACCATTTCAGATTCGTTAAAGGGGACAGATCTTAGGGGAATACCTCCTTCGGAGTGGACAGGTACATGGGAACATATCCAACAACTCGGCAAGTTTCTTTCTTGAGCATACTTATGACTCAGTGCCATAAATACGTTTACTTGCAGTTCCCTTCGGTGGCGTGTCTCTACCCCTGGTATAATCAATAAGGCTAAGTAAAACCCTGTCAAGCCCAGCACTATCAGTCCCCATAGTCGGTACAGTTCCTTATTCAGTCTTCCTTTTTCTGTTCCTCTGATTCCTTCTTCCCTTCCTCCTGGTTGGGTGCTCTTTTGCAATGGGACGCATGGATCCATGTTGGTCTTTCCTTTACCTTGATTGCAGTATTAGTCGCCAGCAAGACCTGGTATGGTCCTTCAAATCTTGGCTGTAGACTGCTTTTTCATTTAAAGATTTTGATGTAAACGAATTCCCCGGGGCTCCAGGTTATGACACTTCCCTTCCACTGGCTTGACTTGAGCTTCCTTTACCTGTGAATGAAAGCTGGAAATACATTTGGTTCGTGCAATACAATAATTCAACATATTTTCCTCCATTTTGTGGATGTCCATTTGCTTTGCAGTAAATGGTGCTGTAAAAGGTAGTCGTTGGGGACGTCCCATAATTATCTCATGCGGTGACAGGCCTTACCATCAAAGCTAAGGGCAGCAGTTCTGTTCATTTTAGTCCAGTGTCATTACATAATTTTGCCAGCTTATTTTTAAGCGTTCCATTATATTTTTCAACAAGTCCAGCTGATTGTGGATGATAACTGCAATGAAAACATTGATTAATCTGTAAAGCTTTACATATTTCTCTTATAACAGTTCCCGTGAAATGTGACCCGTTATCACTAGAAAGCTTAGCAGGGATTCTGAAGCGCGGTACGATTTCTTTTAACAAACATTTAGCAATAGTAGTGCCATCGGCCTTTTTACATGGAAAGGCTTCAATCCATCTAGAGAACACATCTACAATAACTAATACATACTTAAATCCCATACACATAGGTAATTCAATAAAATCCATTTGTAAATGTACAAAAGGCCCCACTGGATTTGGGTGGGAGGCAGATTCTACTTTTTCCATCTTACCCGGATTCATTGTCTGACAGGTAACACAATTTTCACAGATTTGTTTTGCAATTGCCGAAATACCTGGTGCATACCAAGTTGCCAAGATATAATCTGCCATCCCCCCTTTGCCTGCATGTGTGAATGTATGAACACATCGGGCAATCCATGGAAGTAAGGATCTGGGCGCCACCACACGGCCATCGTGGTGAACCCATATTCCTTCTGGATTTTTATAACATTGATCCTTTGTCCAGGTCACCACCTCCTCCGTACTGGCCTGTGTCTGGAAAGCCAGCACGTCATTAATAGTGGGTGGTGTGTCTGAGCAATTATTTTTCCTCAGTGGGAACAATGACACCTGCATCCCCCCTTTTGACAGAGCTGCTGACTTAGCTGCATTATCAGCTCTGGCGTTCCCAAGTGCCACCTCATTCGACTGGCCTGTATGTGCTTGGCATTTGATAATGGCAAGTTTCAAGGGGCATTGAATGGCTCGCAGGAGATTTTCCACTTGTTCGGCATTTTTGATAGTGGTTCCTGAAGAAGTCAGGTACCCACGAATCTTCCAAATTTGTCCATAGTCATGTGATGCCCCAAAAGCATACCTGGAGTCGGTGTAGATATTAACTTTGTCCTTTAGCCAGAATACAGGCTCGAGTTAACGCAAACAATTCGGCTTGTTGGGCTGAAAAGGAATCTGGAAGAGAGGCTGTTTTGACAACATTAAACTGGGTTACAATTGCATAAACCGCTCAAGGTTGGCCCCTATCATTTCGTAAGACTGATCCGTCAACATAGTACACTAGATCAGGGTTACACATTGGTACATCTGTTAAATTGATACGTGGTTTAGTCACTAATTCGGTTACCATTTCACATGAATGAGGTTCGCCGTCTTCTTCCGTGGGGAGTAGAGTGGCTGGATTTAAGGTAGTACATCTTTTAATAAGGTTCGGATTTGATAACAGTTCGACTTCATATTTAGTTGTTCTTGCAGAAGTTAGGTGTTGGGTGGCACATTTAGTAAGTAAAATCTCGACAGAGTGTGGGATGCATAGAATGGTTTGATGATTTAGAGTTATTGTCTGAGCCTGTTGTACAGCGTAATAAGATGCTGCCAACGAAGGAAGACATCCTGGTAGTCCGCGTGCCACTGGGTCTAGTTGGGTACTGAAATACACTATCGGTCGCTGCCTGTCCCCATGTAACTGAGTCAAAACAGATTGTGCAAAACCCGACTTGTGATGAACAAATAAGTTGAATGGCTTAGTGTAATCTGGTAATCCCAAGGCTGGTGCTGAAGTGAGGGACTGCTTAAGATTCTGGAAAGCATTCCGGGATACTTCATTCCAAATCCTTCTTTAAGCATTGTGAAAATATAGTAGATTCATTCACAGCTCGTAGGTCTTGGACAAACCTCCATTTGTCACTATTGGGCTTCTGAACCGGAAGAATCGGTGTGTTACACGGACTTCTCATTTATGCTTATAGTGATTCACAGATCACAGAATGTAGAGTATTTGTTTTATAATTTTGTTAAAAGGCTTCCAAACCCAAGATTTTTCCAATACACACAAAATGTTGATCAAGGAGATCACCTGAAATATCTCAAAATCCCAATTCAAATATTGTACTGCCACTCTTTATCTAAAAAACAAATCCTCTTACTGAGCTAGAAGCTTTCGCGTCAAGATTTTACACCAAGGACAATGGGAGCGTACTCCCCCAGCCTGCAGCCTCAAGAGACCCACAAAGGCTTTTTTTAAAAAAGGCATTACAATTTCCCAAGGCATTACAACTTCCCTTCCCCGTTATTTATCTTACTCCGAGACTAAATTTATGTCTTTCAAACCAATGTATCAATGATTGCATGTCTTTATTCGACAAATAAGTGAGCGTGTCAAATAAATTCTCTTTTTTTTTTAAACCGGGACCATGTCTCAACAAACCTATCCTTAGTGCATTTCCTAGCTCCGTAACTTCTCATCCGAATAAATCCACACGTGCGTTTCTAACTTAAAATGTCTTAAACTCAGACACCCTCAGCTCCAGCAGAAGTTTTTTTAATTTACTTGCTAGCAAGGGAAAGGTCACACTCAGTCAATGGCTAAGTGAACACCCTTCCAAATGGTACAGTTTCACGAGATATTTATACAGTAAAACCCAAGTTATGGCCTCTCCCTGTGTATTGGCTCTGTCTCGCAGTCAGTGAATACAGATAAAGAGTTAATTACTACATCCTTGTCCTGACATGGTTTCCAGATATTTCCTTTTGTCAGAGTTATTAGTTGGCCAGCCGGCCATCACTCGATGAGAGTGTGGTAATGAGCTATTACCTGCATTGCATTGTCAGGATTGTCCAGTTTCCTGGTCAGTTATCTTTTTGCATCAAATGGATGAGGTCTGTACAAGAGATAATGGCTGGTGGTTTGAGTACTTCGAAAAGGGTGGGGTGGAGTGGAACTGGTGTTGTATAGACAATAGACTGGTATTGTATAGACTGCAGAAGATAAAGGTACGCGGAGTCAGAGGAAATGTATTAGCATGGATAGAAAATTGGCTGGCTAACAGAAAGCAGAGAGTTGGGATAAATGGGTCCTTTTTGGGTTGGAAATCGGTGGTTAGTGGTGTGCCACAGGGATCAGTGCTGGGACCACAAATGTTTACAATATACATAGATGAACTGGAAGAGGGGACAGAGTGTAGTGTAACAAAATTTGCAGATGACACAAAGATTAGTGGGAAAGCGGGTTGTGTAGAGGACACAGAGAGGCTGCAAAGAGATTTAGATAGGTTAAGCGAATGGGCTAAGGTTTGGCAGATGGAATACAATGTCGGAAAGTGTGAGATCATCCACCTTGGAAAAAATAACAGTAAAAGGGAATATTATTTGAATGGGGAGAAATTACAACATGCTGCAGTGCAGAGGGACCTGGGGGTCCTTGTGCATGAATCCCAAAAAGTTAGTTTGCAGGTGCAGCAGGTAATCAGGAAGGCGAATGGAATGTTGGCCTTCATTGCAAGAGGGATGGAGTACAAAAGCAGGGAGGTCCTTCTGCAACTGTATAGGGTATTGGTGAGGCCGCACCTGGAGTACTGCATGCAGTTTTGGTCACTTTACTTAAGGAAGGATATACTAGCTTTGGAGGGGGTACAGAGACGATTCACTAGGCTGATTCCGGAGATGAAGGGGTTACCTTATGATGATAGATTGAGTAGACTGGGTCTTTACTCGTTGGAGTTCAGAAGGATGAGGGGTGATCTTATAGACACATTTAAAATAATGAAAGGGATAGACAAGATCGAGGCAGAGAGGTTGTTTCCACTGGTCGGGGAGACTAGAACTAGGGGGCACAGCCTCAAAATACGGGGGAGCCAATTTAAAACCAAGTTGAGAAGGAATTTCTTCTCCCAGAGGGTTGTGAATCTGTGGAATTCTTTGCCCAAGGAAGCAGTTGAGGCTAGCTCATTGAATGTATTCAAGTCACAGATAGATAGATTTTTAACCAATAAAGGAATTAAGGGTTATGGGGAGCGGGCGGGTAAGTGGAGCTGAGTCCACGGCCAGATCAGCCATGATCTTATTGAATGGCGGAGCAGGCTCGAGGGGCTAGATGGCCTTCTCCTGTTCCTAATTATTATGTTCTTATGTTCTTATAGGAGAGCACCATGGCGGGGGGAGGGGGGGTACTTGTCTCAGCAGGACTTGCCTCCCAGCTGTCTGGTGGCTATCAGCCATTTCAAGCCAGGTTTAGCTGTTTATGCAAACCGACTGCTTGTTGCAGAAATTCCTGGAAGGACCAGAACTCCATTTTATTTTATATTAAAAAGGGCACAACAATACAGTGTGGTACAGCTTAGATAAAAATACATTTCCACACATGTATCCTACATGGCAACTGTTGGTACTATCACAAGCTGTGCCACCAGAGGGCACAGCAGTGGGAGACTTGTAGGTTACCTGTACAGGTGTGCCTGGCCTAGTATAAAAGGCAGGCCACCAGGCGTGATCCTCATTCTGGAGTTAACTAATAAAGGACTAAGGTCACTACAGTTCAAGTACAACACATTGCCTCGTGGAGTCATTATTAGACATAACATGCATCACGTACTGAAAGAAGTGAGAGTGAAAGAAATAGTGCAGAATAGTGGGGGAAAGGAGAAGGAAGGAGAGGGAGAAGGAGAATGGGGGGGGACATGAGTGATGAGAGAAAAAAGAAATAGAGAGAGCCAACAGATGCGATGAGAGAGGAAGGGCAAGGGGGAATGTGAGAAAGATGACGGCAAAAGAGAGAGAATAAAAGAAAATATGGCAGAGAGAAGAAACAGTGAATGAGAGAATGGGAAAATGTGAGAAAAGAAATAATAAGATAAGGGAAAAGGAACAGATGAATGGAAAGAGTGAGACAGAGGGAGCGAATAAACTTAATGAGAGAAAAGGAGCAGGGGACAAATGAGAGCGAGGGAGGAAATGTGAAAGAAAAAGATTATCAGAGAGGAAATGGTGGGAAATGAGATGGTGGAATGTGAAAATACAATCCTTATTTCAAGTAAATAGTTGGAAACGAAGCATATAAAAGGTAAAATTTATGGTTTAAGTTTGTAACTTACATCCATAGTATACTTGTAGTTATAGTAAGACTATCAGTGAATGTCCTAATATAACATATTGAAAACTTGCAAAACTCTACAATTTATTTTTTGGCCTTGAGCTTCAAAAGATTGGCTACCCCTGCTCTAAAGGAAGGTTACCGTCCCCAATCGGGATGCAGGGCAATTTCGTCCCCTCAGTCTGTAACTTGTTCTCAATCAGTGTCTGTACTTTGTAGAACAGTTCTTGATAGTCTGTCTGAAAAATAATAAAATGCTCAAAATCCATGTGGTTAAAGTGATTTTTTTTTATTGTTCTCATTATGTTGGCAATGCTGCCCATCATCAAGTTGCCTTGAGAAGGCAGTGGTAGGCTTGCATGGTAAAGTGCTGTAGTCCTTGTGGTGATGATATTTCCACAATGGTGTTAGGTAAGCAATTCCAGGATATTGACCCAGCAATGATGAAGGTACATTGAGTTTTTTTTTAATTGCTGTAAATTAAATCTAGTAATTACTCAGTAACAAACTATCTGTTCACTTCTTACGTAGCACTGTCTGGGAGCGTGAAACGTGTTCGCAGTAAACTTTTAATGAAATACCTTACCTGATAAATATCACACATAAATATTAGCACAGCTAAAACACTGACAGCATTTTTTATCACACTCATAGGTCTGGATTTTCAGCTAATTTGCACATCATTTAGCGCCATGGCGGGGCATTACATGCTGTTTCTGAGTGTGATTGCGGGCATCCAGGATTTAGCGCCTGGCCGGAAGATTCGGTTATTGGTTTGCGCCCGAAACTTATCGTCCCAACCTCCGTTTTCAGTGTAATTATGACGTCAATCGTAGTGCAAGGCTGCGCTGGCACCCTGGATGGAACTTTCAGACCTAACGCCTCATTTAATGACACAACTTAGGCATCATGAGGGACCAGGCATTGCCAGTGGTGATTGCAGGACCACCTCAGGAAGAGGAGGACGAGGAAGAGGAGCTTGGCGAGGAATCGCATTGTGGTGAGACCACAACCACAGAGGAGGCAGTGTGGAGATGTGGCCGCAGCAAGAGCCTTATGTCGGCAGCTCATTATTGACTGGTTTGCTTGAATGGGGAAGGTGGGTTTGCAGAATTGACTCGCTACTCTATGCCATCATGCCGGCTAATCTACACTTAATTCTGCAATGAGACAAAAGACACCAATGGCAAAGTCAAGCAAACATTTTTATAGACATCAATAATTAACAATATTTCCCCCCCAAAAAACCCGAAACATCATAGGCAGTCTTAGGATGAGTCCTTAGATGGCTGAGCAGTCCAATACGAGAGCCACAGTCCATGCCACAGGTGGGACCGACAGTCATTCAGGGTAAGGGAGGCTGGGACAGGTTTGCCGCATGTTCTTTCCGCTGCCTGCATGCACTCAGCGATGAGACTCGAGTCGCTCAGCGCCCTACCGGATGCACTTCCTCCAGTTAGGGTGGTCTTTGGTCAGGGACTCCCAGGTGTCGGTGGGGATATTGCACTTTATTAGAGAGGCTTTGAGGGTGTTCTTGTAACGTTCAATCTGCCTACCTTTGGCTTGTTTGCCATGAATGAGTTGCTTTGAGAGTCTCGTGTCTGGCATGTGGACAATATGGCCTGCCCAGCGGAACTCATCAAGTGTGGTCAGTGCTTTAATGCTGGGGATGTTGGCCTGGTCAAGGACACTAATTTTGTCCTCCCAGAGGCTTTGTAGGATCTTGCGGCGGCATTGTTGGTGGTATTTCTCCAGCGACTTGAGGTGTCTACTATACATGGTCCATGACTCTGACCAATACAGGAGGCTGGATATTACTACAGCACTGTGGACCATGAGCTTTGTGGAAGATATGAGGGCCTGGTCTTCGAACACTCTTTTCCTCAGGTGGCCGAAGGCTGCGCTGGCACACTGGAAGCGGTGTTGAATCTCCTCATCAACGTCTGCTTTTGTTGATAAGAGGCTCCCGAGGTATGGTAAATGGACCATGTTGTCCAGGGCCACGCCATGGATCTTGATGACTGGGGGGCGGTGCTGTGCGGTGAGGACAGGCTGTTGGAGGACTTTTGTCTTATAGATGTTTAGCGTAAGGCCCATGCTTTTGTACACCTCAGTAAATACGTCGACTATGTCCTGGAGTTCAGCCTCTGAATGTGCGCAGATGCAGGCGTCGTCCGCGTACTGTAACTCGACGACAGAAGTTGGGGTGGTCTTGGACCTGGCCTGGAGACGGCGAAGATTGAACAGGTTCTCACTGGTTCTGTAGTTTAGTTCCACTCCAGCGGGGAGCTTGTCGACTGTGAGGTGGAGCATGGCAGCGAGGAAGATTGAGAAGAGTTAAGGCAATGACGCAGCCCTGTTTGACCCCGGTCCAGACGTGGATTGGGTGTATAGTTGATCCAAAGGTAAGGATTACGGCATGCATATCGTCATGGAGCAGGCGGAGGATGTTGACGAACTTTTGGGGGCATCCGAAATGGAGGAGGATGCTCCATAGATCCTCACGGTTGACAGTGTAAGGTCGAAGAAGTCCACATATAAGGGCTGGTGCTATTCCCTGCATTTTTCCTGCAGCTGTCGCACTGCAAAGATCATGTCCGTTGTGCCCCGTAGGGGCCGAAATCCACTCTGTGACTCCGGGAGGAGCTCCTCGGCCACAAGGAGAAGATGATTGAGGAGGACTCTAAAGACAACTTTCCCAGTGGCAGATAGCAGGGAGATTCCTCTGTAGTTGTCGCAGTCGGACTTGTCCCCTTTTTTAAAGATGGTCACGATCACTGCATCTCTGAGATCACCCAGCATGCTCTCCTCCTTCCAGATGAGAGTGATGAGGTTATGTATCCGTGCCAACAGCACCTCTCTGCCATACTTTAACGTCTCAGCAGGGATTCCATCGCTCCCATAGGCTTGTTGTTCTTGAGCTGTTTTATGGTTTTCCTACCTCGTGCGGCGTTGGGGTTTCACTGAGGTGGTGGCGGGTAGCATGCTACGGGATGGAGTCGAGAACACTCGAGTCAAAGGCAGAGTCTCAATTGAGGAGATCTTCGAAGTGCTCCTTCCAGCGGGCCCTGACTGCCTCGGTGTCCTTGATGAGTGTTTCCCTGTTCTTGGCCAGCAGTGGGGTGGGATCTTGGGAGTTTGGACCGTAGGTAGCCTTGACCGTGATGAAGAATCCTCGCACATCATGGCTGTCGGCCAGTTGTTGTATCTCCTGTGCTTTCTCCATCCACCACCTGTTCTTCAGGTCCCGGGTTTTTTGTTGGACATCAGCCTTGAGCCGCCTATAATGTTGCTTTGCTGCTCCCGAGTTGGGTTGTTGCTGAAGGATCAGAAATGCTCTGTGCTTGCAATCTATTAGTTCTTGGATCTCCTGATCATTCTCATCAAACCAGTCCTGGTGTTTCCTGGTTAAGTGACCAAGCGTCTCTTCGCAGGCACTGGTTATGGAGGCCTGGAGGCTAGACCAAGCGCTGTGGGCATTCTACGTCTCAGGGTCATCAAGGCATGCCAAGATTGCTGTGAGATGCTGGCTGTATAGGGCTCTCTTAGCTGGGCCTTTAAGTGCCCCGGCATTGACTTTTTTGCGGCACTGCTTCTGCTGTCCCCTCTGCTTTGGGGCAATGCTAATATCGATGATGGATCAAATTAGGCGGTGGTCCGTCCAGCAGTCGTCAGCTCCTATCATGGTGCGGGTGATGCGCACACCCTTGCGATCCCTGACTCGGACGATGACATAGTCGAGCATGTGCCAGTGGTTGGAACAAAGGTGTTGCCACAATGCCTTGTATTTGTCCCTCTGGCGGAACAAGGTGTTGGTGATGAGAAGTTCATGTTCTAGACATTTTGTCAGGAGTAGGGTACCGCTGGAGTTGGCTTTCCCTAACCCCTCTCTGCCAATCATGCCTCCCTAGAGGGCTGTATCTTTGCAGACCCTGGCATTGAAGTCACCTAGGAGGACCAGTTTGTCTTCACGGGAAGGCGGGACAGGAACTTTTCAAGGTTGAAGTAAAAACCCTCTTTAGTCTCATTCGTTGCATCAAGTGTTGGGGCGTATGCACTGATGACTGTGGCGCATTGGTTCCGGGATAGGGTGAGTCGAAGATTCATGAGGCGTTCGTTAACCCCGCAGGGGGAGTCTTTGAGACGGTCGACCAGCTCGTTTTTGATGGCAAAGCCGACTCCGTGAAGGCGGCGTTCTTCCTCTGGTTTCCTGTTCCAGAAAAAGGTGTAACTATTGTGCTCCTAATACAGATGAGGCTGCACACAGGGAGGTTAAAGTAACAGTGACCTCAGGATGCTGGGATCCCTTGGGACTTCAGGGGATGAGCTCCCTGGTGGCGGAACATGGGAGTGCATGCTTTACAGATACACAACATCACTCCCCACCAAAGTCAAAGTGAAAACTATTTACAAGGTGAGGCGGTCGGGAGCTTTTCTTTCCCTGGTGGACCGCCTCGGTACAAACGTCTGTTCTGGTGTGTTGGCTGTGCCCTCACTGGGCTGGCGTGTTGTTGGCCCTGCAGGGCTGCGAGGTGAGCCTGGCCTTGCTGGGCTGTTGGGCGTGATGGGTTCGATTTCCTGGTCCGGAGTGGTGTCGTTGATCCTTTGGGTGTGTGATGTGGGCTCGAAAAAGGTGGTGTCTGCTGTGGGTTGTTCAGGGCAGTCTGTGAACTGCAGCCTCGTTTGGTCCAGGTGCTTTCTGCAAATTTGTCCATTGTCTAGTTTGACTACAAACACCCTATTCCCTTCTTTAGCTATCACCGTGCCTGCGATCCACTTGGGACCATGACCATAGTTCAGCACATACACAGGGTCATTCAGATCAGTTTCCCGTGACACAGTGGTACGACCATCATTTACATTTTGTTGCTGCCGCCTGCTCTCTACCTGATCATGCAGGTTGGGGTGAACCAGCGAGAGTCTGGTTTTAAGTGTCCTTTTCATGAGTAGCTTAGCCGGGGGCACCCCTGTGAGCAAGTGGGGTCTCGTGCGGTAGCTGAGCAGTACTCAGGACAGGTGGGTTTGGAGTGAGCCTTCTGTGATTCGTTTAAGGCTCTGTTTGATGGTTTGTACTGCCCGCTCTGCCTGCCCATTGGATGTTGCTTTAAACGGGGCCGAGGTGACATGTTTGATCCCATTACGGGTCATGAATTCTTTAAATTTGGCACTGGTGAAACATAGAAACATAGAAACATAGAAAATAGGTGCAGGAGTAGGCCATTCGGCCCTTCGAGCCTGCACCACCATTCAATAAGATCGTGGCTGATCATGCACCTTAGTACCCCTTTCCTGCTTTCTCTCCATCCCTTGATCCCCTTAGCCATAAGGGCTATATCTAACTCCCTCTTGAATATATCCAATGAACTGGAACTGGCATCAACAACTCTCTGCGGCAGGGAATTCCACAGGTTAACAATTCTCTGAGTGAAGAAGTTTCTCCTCATCTCAGTCCTAAATGGCTTACTCCTTATCCTTAGACTGTGTCCCCTGGTTCTGGACTTGTCCAACATCGGGAACATTCTACCCTCATCTAACCTGTCCCGTCCTGTCAGAATCTTATATGTTTCTATGACATCCCCTCTCATCCTTCTAAACTTCAACGTATAAAGGCCCAGTTGATCCAATCTCTCCTCATATGTCAGTCCAGCCATCCCGGGAATCAGTCTGGTGAACCTTTGCTGCACTCCCTCAATAGCAAGAACGTCCTTCCTCAGATTAGGAGACCAAAACTGAACACAATATTCCAGGTGAGGCGTCACCAAGGCCCTGTACAACTGCAGTAAGACCTCCCTGCTCCTATATTCAAATCCCCTAGCTGTGAAGGCCAACATACCATTTGCTTTCTTCACCACCTGCTGTACCTGTATGCCAACTTTCAATGATTGATGAATCATGACACCCAGGTCTCGTTGCACCTCCACTTTTCCTAATCTGCCACCATTCAGATAATATTCTGTCTTCGCGTTTTTGCCCCCAAAGTGGATAACCTCACATTTATCCACATTATACTGCATCTGCCATGCATTTGCCCACTCACCTAACCTGTCCAAGTCACCCTGCAGCCTCTTAGCACCCCCCTCACAGCTCACACCACCACCCAGTTTAGTGTCATCTGCAAACTTGGAGATACTACACTCAATTCCTTCATCTAAATCATTGATGTATATTGTAAAGAGGTGGGGTCCCAACACTGAGCCCTGCGGCACTCCACCAGTTACTGCCTGCCATTCTGAAAAGGACCCATTTATCCTGACTCTCTGCTTCCTGCCAACCAGTTCTCTATCCACGTCAGTATATTACCCCCAATACCATGTGCTTTGATTTTGCACACCAATCTCTTGTGTGGGACCTTGTCAAAAGCCTTTTGAAAGTCCAAATGCACCACATCCACTGGTTCTCCCTTGCCCACTCTGCTAGTTACATCCTCAAAAAATTCCAGAAGATTTGTCAAGCATGATTTCCCCTTCATAAATCCATGCTGACTTGGACGGATCCTGTCACTGCTTTCCAAATGCGCTGCTATTTCATCCTTAATAATTGATTCCAACATTTTCCCCACTATTGATGTCAGGCTAACCGGTCTATAATTACCCATAGAAAATAGGTGCAGGAGTAGGCCATTCGGCCCTTCGAGCCTGCACTGCCGTTCAATAAGATCATGGCTGATCATTCACCTCAGTACCCCTTTCCTGCTTTCTCTCCTAACCCCTTGATCCCTTTAGCCGTAAGGGCCACATCTAACTCCTTCTTGAATATATCCAACAAACTGACATCAACAACTCTCCGCGGTCGGGAATTCCACAGGTTAACAACTCTCTGAGTGAAGAAGTTTCTCTTCATCTCAGTCCTAAATGGCTTACCCCTTATCCTTAGACTGTGTCCCCTGGTTTTGGACTTTCCCAACATCGCATCTAAGCTGTCCAGTCCTGTCAGAATTTTACATGTTTCTATGAGATCCCCTCTCATCCTTCTCAACTCCAGTGAATAAAGGCCCAGTCGATCCAGTCTCTCCTCATATGTCAGTCCAGCCATCCCTGGAATCAGTCTGGTGAACCTTCGTTGCACTCCCTCAATAGCAAGAACGTCCTTCCTCAGATTAGGAGACCAAAACTGAACATGACCCGTTGTCACTGACCAGTATGTCAGGCAGGCCGTGGGTGGCAAACATGGCCCTCAGGCTTTCAATGGTGGCAGTGGCAGTGCTTCCCGACATTATTTCACATTCAATCCATTTTGAAAAAGCATCCACCACCATCAGGAACATTTTACCGAGAAACGGGCCCGCATAGTCAACATGGATCCTCGACCATGGTCTGGAGGGCCAGGACCACAAACTTAGTGGTGCCTCTCTGGGCGCGTTGCTTAACTGAGCACATACGCTGCATTGCCGTACACAGGACTCTAATTCAGAGTCGATACCGGGCCACCGCACGTGGGATCTGGCTATCGTTCTCATCATTACTATACCCGGGTGTGTGCTGTGGAGATCCGAGATGAACGTCTCCCTGCCCTTTTTGGTAGCATCACGCGGTTACCCCACAACGGGCAGTCTGCCTGAATGGACAGCTCGTCCTTTCGCCGCTGGAACGGCTTGATTGGCTCTTGCATTTCAACGGGGATGCTGGCCCAGCTCCCATGCAGTACATAGTTTTTTACTCATGACAGCAGAGGATCTTGGCTCGTCCAAGTCCTAATCTGGCGGGCTGTGACCGGTGATTTATCATTTTCAAATGCTTCCATGACCATCAACAAGTCTGCGGGCTGCGCCACCATCAACAAGTTTGCAGGCTGCGCCATTTCCACCCCCATGGTGGGCAATGGTAGCCGACTGAGAGCATCCGCATAGTTCTCGGTGCCTGGCCTGTGGCGGATGGTATAGTTATATGCTGATAGCGTGAGTGCCCACCTTTGTATGCGGGCTAAAGCATTAGCATTTATCACCTTGTTGTCAGCGAACAGGGATGCGAGGGGCTTGTGATCGGTTTCCAGCTCAAATTTGAGGCCAAAAGGTACTGATGCATTTTCTTTACCCTGAACACACACGCTAATGCCTCTTTCTCAATCATGCTGTAGGCCCTCTCGGCCTTAGACAAGCTCCTGGAAGCATAGGCGACAGGTTGCAACTTAGCACGTTAGCTTGTTGTAATACACACCCGACTCTGTACGACGACGCATCAGATGCTAGCACAAGTCCTTTACATGGGTTATACAATACAAGCAGCTTGTTGGAGCATAGAATGTTTCTGGCTTTCTCAAAAGCAATTACTTGTTTTTTTCCCCATACCCAGTTCTCACCTTTGTGCAATAACATATGTAGGGGCTCTAAAAGGGTGCTTAACCCCGGTTGGAAGTTACCAAAATAGTTGAGGAGTCCCAAGAACGACCGCAGCTCCATGACGTTCTGTGGCCTGGGCGCGTTCCTGATAGCCTCTCTCTTGGCATCTGTGGGCCGAATGCCATCCGCCATGATCTTTCTCCCCAAAAACTCCACTTCTGTTGCCATGAAGATGCATTTCGACCTCTCAGCCGCAGCCCTACGCGATCCAGTTGCTGGAGGACCTCCTCCAGGTTTTGTAGGTGCTCGGTTGTGTCCTGACCTGTGACCAATATGTCGTCCTCAAAGACCACCGTGTGTGGTACCGACTTGAGTAGGCTCTCCATGTTTCTCTCGAAGATTGCTGCAGCTGACCGAATTCCAAACGGGCATCTGTTGTTGATGAACAGTCCCTTGTGCGTGTTGATGCAGGTGAGGCCCTTCGAAGACTCCTCCAGCTCCTGCGTCATGTAGGCCGAAGTCAGGTCGAGCTTGGTGAACGTCTTTCCTCCTGCCAGCGTCGCAAAAAGGTCATCTGCCTTAGGTAGCGGTTATTGTTCTTGTAGTGAGAAAAGATTAATAGTTACTTTATAATCGCCGCAAATCCTTACCGTGCCATCACTTTTGAGTACTGGAACAATTGGGCTGGCCCACTCGCTGAATTCCACTGGGGAGATGATGCCCTCACGTTGCAGCCTGTCCAGCTCAATTTCCACTCTCTCCCTCATCATGTGACATATCACTCGCACCTTGTGGTGAATGGATCGTGCCTCTGGGACCAAATGGATCCGCACCTTCGCCCCGGAAAAGTTTCCAATGCCAGGCTCAAAAAGGGAAGGAAATTTATTAAGAACCTGGATACATGAGGCCTCATTGACATGTGATAGCGCTCGGATGTCATCCCAGTTCCAGCGGATTTTACCCAGCCAACTCCTTCCAAGCAGTGTGGGGCCACCGCCCGGGACAATCCAGAGTGTCAGTAGGTGACCTTGACCATGGCGCTGCCCAGGACAGTGATAAGCTCTTTGGTGTACGTTCTCAGTTTCATGTGGATGGGGCTCAGGCTGGTCTGAATGCCTTGTTGCACCACAATCTCTGAAACATATTTTTACTCATGATGGATTGGCTAGCGCCAGAGTCCAGTTCCATGGCTACAGGTAAGCCATTCAATTTTATGTTTAGCATTATAGGTGGACATTTCGTCGAAAATGTGTGCACCCCATGTACTTCAGCATCTGCCTCCTCTCTCTGAGGCTCGAAATTGCTTTGATCCACCATGGACCGATCTTCCTCTGCCACGTGGTGGTTAGCAGGTTTTACAGAGCTTGCAGCTCGTTTGCAACCTCGTTGGAGGTGCCCCATTGTTCCACAGCTCTTGCAATCATACCCTTTGAAGCGGCATGAATCGGCTGAATGGAAGCCTCCACAATGCCAACAAGGTGTGAATTGCCTTGCATTCATCCTTTGTTGGGGACTCTGAGTCATCTGGGTCACCTGAGGCCTGCTGGCAGTTGCAGACTCGTGGTTTCTGCCCTGTACATTTCTGCTCCTAAACACAGTTCCAGTTAAATCATGAACATTGCTAGCACTTGTGTGCTGAGAGATTTGTTTGGTGTTATCACTGGTGGACATAAACGCCAGTGCTATCGCAATGGCCTTACTGAGGGTCGGTGACTCTACAGTCAAAAGTTTTTATAGGATGGTCTCGTGGCCAATGCCCAGCACAAAAAAGTCTCTGAGCATTTGCTCCAGGTAGCCATCAAACTCACATTGTCCTGCAAGTCGTCTTAGCTCGGCGATGTAGCTCGCCACTTCCTGACCTTCAGATCGCTGGCACGTGTAGAACCGATACCTCGCCATCAGCACGCTCTCCCTCGGGTTAAAATGCTCCAGAACCTTTTTTTTTGTATACTGTATCCAAAAAGTAAACCTTCCAGTGTGTTACAGGACTGGTAATCCAGAAGCTTAGGCTAATAATCCAGATTCGTTCAAATCCGATTGAGAAATTGAATTCAGTTTTGAAAAAAATCTGGAATAAAGAGCTGGTATAAGAATACAATAAAGAACCAGTCACCGTGAAGCTGGCTGATTGTTATTAAAAACCCAACTGGTTCATCAATGTTCTTGGGGCAGAAAACTTGCCTTCCTTGCCTGGCTTGGCCTATATGTGACTAGTTCTCCACCAATGTGGTTGATTCTTAAGTGCCTTCTGAAGTGGACTAGCAAGCCACTCATTTGCATCAAACCAAGACAAAAAAATGAGTAAAACCGGAAAGACCACTCACCTGCAACCTCGCCATTGGATTAGGACACGACAACTGACAACCAACTCAGTCAACCCCACAAAGTCCTCTTCACTAACATCTGGGGACTGGTGCCAAAGTAGGGACTGCTGTCCCCCAGACTAGCCAAGCAACCGCCTGACCGGTATTATTCTGTGAGTATGACTATCAGCTAATCTACCAGACTAAAAGGACATAGGCTAACTAAGTGGGCAAAAATTTGGCAGATGGAGTATAATGCTGGAAAGTGTGAGGTCATGCACTTTGGCAGAAAAAAATCAAAGAGCAAGTTATTATTTAAATGCAGAAAGATTGCAACGTTCCTCAGTACAGCAGGACCTGGGGGTACTTGTGCATGAAACACAAAAGGATAATATGCAGGTACAGCAAGTGATCAGAAAGGCCAATGGTATCTTGGCCTTTATTGCAAAAGGGGATGGAGTATAAAAGCAGGGAAATCTTACTACAGCTATATAAGGTATTGGTGAGGCCACACCTGGAATACTGCGTGCAGTTTTGGTTTCCATATTTACGAAAGGATATATTTGCTTTAGAGTTAGTTCAGAGAAGGTTCACTAGGTTGATTCTGGGGATGATGGGGTTGACTTATGAGGAAAGGTTGAGTAGGTTGGGCCGTTACTCATTGGAGTTCAGAAAAATGAGAGGTGATCTTGTCGAAACGTATAAGATTATGAGGGGGCTTGACAAGGTGGATTCAGAGAGGATGTGGGGGAAACTAGAACTAGAGGGCACGATCTTAAAATAAGCGGCTGCCCATTTAAAACAGAGATGAGGAGAAATTTCTTCTCTGAGGGTTGTAAATCCGTGGAATTCGCTGTCTCAGAGAGCGGTGGAAGCTGGGACATTGAATAAATTTAAGACGAAATAGACAGTTTCTTAAACGATAAGGGTATAAGGGGTTATGGGGAGCGGGCAGGGAAGTGGAGCTGAGTCCATGATCAGATCAGCCATGATCTTATTGAATGGCGGAGCAGGCTTGAGGGGCTGTATGGCCTACTCCTGTTTCTATTTCTTATGTTCTTATGTTCTTATGAACCAGTGTACACAGCTCCTCATACGACTTATCTGTGGGTTTCACCGGAGCCAGAAGATTCTTCATGAGGCTTTAGGTCGGTGCCCCGCAGACTGTGAGGAGGACTGCTCTCCTTTTTGCAGCGCTTCCTTCTCCGTCCAGCTCGTTGGCTACAAAGTACTGGTCTAGCCGTTCGACATAGTCTTCCCAGTCCTCACCCTCTGAGAACTTCTCCAGAATGGCCACAGTTTGCTGCATCTTTGCGTTGGATTCGTATTCTCGTCACCAGTTATTGTGTTCCTAACACAGATGAGGCTGCACATAGGGAGGTTAAAGTAACAGTGACCTCGGTCTTTAATAAGACACTCCAGAGTGAGGAACATGCCTTAGGGGCTGGGATCCCTTGGAACTTCAGGGGATGAGCTCCCTGGTGGCGGAACATGGGAGTGCATGCTTTACAGATACACAACAGTAACCTCCCCCAAAAAAACCCAAACTATGCAATGGATAAAGTAAATGTAAATAAACACAAAACTTCTTCCTGCAGTAAACAAATTGTAAAGAAACACAAGACTGCTTCCTGCAGTGAACAAAATGTAAATACATAGTAAACTGCTTCCTGCAGCAAGACAATTCAATATGAGTTAACTATTATCACGCAACTCTGTACGTTTTTTACAATGCTACATACATCCATGAGCACCAACTTGTGCCAGGGCTTAATGGCTCTTATCCACACTTTTTCCCCTCTTCCCTTCAACCCCCTCCAACCCCTGCAGCTCCTTCTCAATGGGGCCTCAGTGCCTAGAACAAGGCTGCTAGAGGGCTGCTGTGTTGGGGGGGGTCAGACAATACAGACGGCGTCTGAGGATGCCTTGGTCCAGATCTTGGCCTGGAAGGTCTGGCTGTGGACCGCTGCACCCTATCATCGGCGGGAGCAGTCACTGGTGGCTGGGGTGTCAACCGTATATGGTGCATGGTTGGCAAGTCATTGGTTGGAGCCAGAATGCTGTCAACCTGAGGAAGGACAGCACTTTCCATTTCCTAGGACTAACTGACTCTCCGACGGGGCTGAGCCTGAGCAACCGGAGCATGATGTGTCTCCACACCTGCTTCGGCACAGTCCCTTCCCTGTTCAACAGTGGGGAATGCAGAGAGTATGGTAGCAGACATCGACTGCATCTCTTGACCAAGCTGAAGCGAAGCTTGTGCCTGCAATGCGCCCAAGTCTGCGACGTGATCAAGGGAACACCACTGTCATTGCTCGAGGCCACCAGCTTCTGTATGTGGGCAATGATGGCTTCGCTAGACTCCCGGGCCACACTGACAACCTGTGACATTGCCTCCGCAGCAGTCGCAGTAAGTTTGTCAATGCTCTCTGGGATCCATTCCATAGCATCCATAAGCTCATGTCTGCCTGTCGTTGAGTAGACCGACTTTGCAGACTCACCCTCCAAAGGGCTGGCCTGCGAGACTCTCCTCTCACTTTGTGTTGCTGTACGCAACTGGGGCCAGGAGCCTCCGACTCCTCAAACCCTGGGAAATTCGCCTTGTCCCCAGATGTAGTGAGGTCAGATGGGGCAACTGGTGGGCTCTGAGGCTCAAGCAGAACACTCTCTTCCCATCCCTCATCATCTCCCCCATGGCCAGGTGTAGAAGGCTCCCTTGAAGTCTGCTGAGCTTGTGGCTGGTCATCTGCAAGTAGAAAACAACAGACGTGTGGTTAGCAGCAAGGGAGTGGGTAGAGTGACATGAGGAAGGTGTTCATTTCAAGGCCTGCTGCTACTTAATTATACGTCACAATGCAGTCTCTTTAGTTGCTCTATCCATTTACATACCCGCACTACCCGAAGGGGGCTCAGCATCTCCCCCAGCAACTGTCTGACCTGGTCTCATTCGTAGGCAGTCCCTCGGAATCGAGGAAGACTTGCTTCCACTTTTAAAATGAGTCTTTAGGTGGCTGAACAGTCCAATAGGAGAGCCACAGTCCCTGTCACAGGTGGGACAGATGGTCGTTGACGGTAAGGGAGGGTGGGACAGATTTGCCACACGTTCTTTCCGCTGCCTTCGTTTGATTTCTGTATGCTCTCGGCGATGAGACTCGAGGTGCTCAGCACCCTCCAGGATGCACTTCCTCCACTTAGGGCGCTCTTTGGCCACGGACTCCCAGATGTCAGTGGGGATGTTGCACTTTATCAGGGAGGCTTTGAGCATGTCCTTGTAACATTTCCTCTGCCCAACTTTGGCATGTTTGTCGTGAAGGAGTTCCGAGTAGAGCGCTTGCTTTGGGAGTCCCGTATCTGGCATGCGGACAATGTGGCCTGCCCAGCGGAGCTGATCAAGTGTGGTCAGTGCTATAATGCTGGGGATGTTGGCCTGGTCGCGGACGCTAATGTTGGTGCGTCTGTCCTCCCAGGGGATTTGTAGGATCTTGCGGAGACATCGTTGGTGGTATTTCTCCAGCGACTTGTCATTGCACGTCAAAGGCAAGCGACCTGGTACACCTATGAGGGTCGATACCCGTTCCTGACATCATCAGTGGCAATAATTGGGGTGGCCCTCCACCTATGCGCAGTTGCTCCCTCCTATTGTGGGAGTGCTTCGACTGCAAAGAGAAAAATAGGAAGGGTTCAGAAAGAGTTTATCTGCTGTTCTGGCTCATGTGCCTATCATAGTACAATATGTTCCAGTGGCTTCTGTTCAATCTGTTTGGATGTTGCAGGTGCTTCATGAGGAATTGTTAGGAGGTTAAAGGGATGTAACATGGGGGTTGTTGGTGAGCTTTCTGAAAGGCATAGCAGCAGTGTATTGTGTATTGTGAGGAAGGATGTAAATGATTGAGTTTATGTGCATCGATCATTAGAACCCAATGGATGCAGAAGTAAGCCTTCATCTTTCTTATTCACTGTGAAAGCTATCCCACAGATTGTTGAGAGGGACCATATCCATGAAAAACTTCACAAGTGTGTGAGATTCATGTTAGAAGTAATGGAGACATACATAAATGGAAATGGTACTCACCCTGACAATCCTGTTAAGGTATTTGGACTTTTTACGACATTGTGTGTCAGTTCTCACCACAGTGTTTGCAACAGACACCTCCTGCGCTATGTCCTCCACAGCCTCTTAAAAACAAGTGGGAGTGGTCTGGCTCCCCAGCAAGATAGAGTGAGGATCACCTCCTCTCAACTGCGTTCACTAAGGCCTCACTCGGCTCACTGGTGAGGCACCTGGCACGCTGCCTTCCCTCCTGCTCCTCCATCTCTGCATAAGTGGCTGAAGTGATGGTTTATATGTGCAAGCTGCCACACCCTACATTAGCGTTTGCGACCGGGAAAAAAAACATCACTGTGCATGCGCAAAATGGCCACCTCCTTTAACGCCGCAAGTTTTGGCTCGGGCACACACAATTAGTTGTGCAATGCCTGACTTAATGCCAACGCTCCTCCAACTTACATTTTTGCCGAAACTGGCAGGCGAAGGCGCAAACTATGTTCAGGCGCTAACTTTAACACTCTGTTGCGATTAATGCCCCAAAATCCAAAAAGCCCAAAATTCAGCCCGTAGTTTAGTGTCCCAGGAAAGGTGAAGTTCATCATCATGGTTGGATTAACGTCACTGAAGTTTCAGTTATCCGCGCTGCCCATCCCCATCGGCATCACTTTGTTGTCTTCATCTACATTAAATCCAGCCAGCTGAAGCTCCTGATCAAACATCTGCCCCACCAAAAGGCATATTTAAGCTGAAAATGCCCACTGAAAAATGGCATGAGGTACCCATCAGGAAATAAATAATGCAGGAGAAGAAGGATGCATATAAACTGGAACTGGTTTCTAGACCAGCAAGTAATGCATATGCTATTGATTGAAGAACCATGACGACAGCAACAAGCAAACCTGAAATGGTATCCCCTAAGATACATTCTTTTAGTTTGTACTTTGGGAGCCACTGGAGGATGGGAAAGAAAGCAGTAATCAGGTTTTTAAGGTTGTCCAGTGAACATGTGTAACTTTCTTGCAGCTTCTTTTCAATTACTTTCTTCATGTCAACTTTTTCCTTCAATCTGTACTTGAGATTCTAAATGAAGTTCCATTTTAGGCAATTGTTCTTCGTTTTCCATTCTTCTCCGGTACTGTAGTGCACTGTAGATGAGTAGTTCTAAAGTTCTGTAATTATAAAGTACATTACTTCACACAGCAAATAAAACTTTTGCTTATGCAAAACACCAACTCTATCACTGTTTCACTCCAGTGATTTTTATAGTATGTGAGTATTCTGGATCAGACAGGTATTAATTTGTGTCAAGATCATAATTGCAGGTTACTAAGATAAATATGCTAAAATTGCAATATTTTGACAAAAAGCTATTCATTCAATGTAAAGTGGATTTTGTCTGGATCACACAAGTGAAGTAGGGAAGAAAGTGTTGTGTGTTTTTCTAATCTACATTGAATGTTTCAACTGCCAGACTCTGTGCCATGTGCAAAATGCCGAGATGTAAAATAAATGCTGAAACTTCAAAATGATCATGTAGAGTGCCATATTCTATAAAGACATTAGGGTATTTCCTCAGAGAATCAATAATACTGCATTGAACTAATTTCATACCACCGATTTCAAATCAAGAAAATGTTTGTTGAAGCTGATCTAAGGTAAGCTTTTATAATATCGATAGTTATAGAGCTGTGGTATGAGCAGTATGATTTTCAACCTGCTACTTCTGATCACATTAATTATAAGTTGGGGTTTGTGATTGTCATAAATGTTGACCAGTATTGGGGGTCATTTAAACAGATACTTTTCAATTGCGGTCGGAGGCTTCCTTCGTTCGAAAGTACCTGGTGGTCCTGGAGGAACGTAGAGATGCTGGTCAGAGGCCAAGATTCGCTGCGTAGCACACAAGGAGATGTTTTTCAGGTACGTATGTACAAGCTGGAGTCACGTGGGCCTGGACCACCAATCACTATGCAGTATTCTTATTGATAAAAATGGGAGCTCTGTTTGTACGGACTCCCATTACTATCAATGAAAAATCGTCCTAAAACACCGAAACACAACATAATAAATAAAACAGCTCACATATTTAAAATTAATTAAATGTTTTAGAAAAAATATATATTTTGGGGAATTTTTTTAATGTGTTTTAATAGTGTTAAAAATAAACTTACAGGGTTTTTAATATAAAAATGAGTGTTTAAATTTAACTTTTATATGTTTTAAAATTCTTCCGCTGGTAAAAGTAAGCTATGCGCCTGCTTTTACCAGGCGTAAAAGTTTGAAGGACATTCGCTGGGCATGAGTTGGGCAAATAGCCGAATCTCTCTTGCGCCAATGTCCTTCTCCCAGGGATGCGGAGGATCTGTCAAGAGAAATCTTAACAGAACGGAAAAGGCAGTTTTCAGTGTATGCGCAATGCGCCCCAAAAATTGGCTTTTGCAAGGCCTCACCGGGTCCGCGAGGCCGGAATTTTCAGCCCATAATTTAATTTTATTAAACTAGCATAGATTGTCTATATCTAATTCTGGTTATAAATAGTAATTACATGTAATTATTATTAGAACCATTGAAGTTTACATTACATTCAGTCCATTGTGTCTGTGCTGGCTTTTGACACGTACAATTCAAAATAATAACACTATCAATTATTATACTAATAATCTGTTATGTTACCATTTTTAGAAGGATGACACCTAAGCCTCGACTTTAACTCGGGGATGAATCGGCATGTGAGGGGTTGGGTGGCCATCAAGCATCCATGATTGTTTTGGCATGAAGCCCGAACCATTTTAACTCTCGAATCTCATTTTAATAAGAGTGATGGACTGGTCTCTCAATGACATGATGATTTGGCCAGGCTGCCTCATCTTACGTGTAATTCTAGCCCAACTCCTGAAGCAGAGGTGTACCTCTTAAAGTGAGATTACGTCCCTTGTCTGTGTTTATCTGTGAACAATTAGCACACCGAGACAAATTAGTCAAAGGGCTTCCCCCACCCCCACACTTTTCAGGTGCCTTCCTGGAGGTTGGAGCTGAAGACGAGGAGGGAGCAGCTTCTCCCCAAAATCCGACAAGAGCATTCCCAAGGCCCGAATGAAGCAGGCTTGAACAGAGGCAGCTGAAGGGGTCAGTGCCAACAGTATCACCCACGGGTGGAATGCAGAAAGAGCTTCAATGACCTCACAAAACAAACAAGTATACATCGCTTAATTTCTCCCAACAAAAGCTGGCATCACTCTTTACCTCTTCTTCAATATTAACATTCTCCATAATATTAATCCCTGCTCTTATCATGAAAAGTGTTAAATTCCGAATTAAATAGTGGGAAACAAACTTCATAGTCCTCTCAATTTTGAATTTCCTATTTCAAACATTTATACCAAATCAAAATTGTACATTATCAGTTTAGTCAAAGTATTTTCTGTGTCTTTCTCAATATACAAATAGTGAATTCTTCTAAAGTAGCTTCCTGCAATTTTTATACATCATTACATAACTTGTGTTTTATTAACATTTCACTAAATGTTTAAGAGGAAATCTATATTTGCATTATTCCTGGGACTAGTTAGGACTATAGAATGAAAGACTCCTCTGAAAATTAAAGCAGCAAAACCTGGCTGACATTCAGGCATGGGCTGATAAGTGGCAAGTAACATTCACACCATACAAGTGCCAGGCAATGACCATCTCCAACAAGCAAAAGTTTAACCACCTAACCTTAATATTCAATGGCATTACCAATGCCGAATACCCCACCATCAACATCCTGGGGGATCACCATTGACCAGAAACTTAACAGGACCAGCCAAATAAATACTGTGGCTACAAGAGCGGGTCAGAGGCTGGGTATTCTGCTGCGAATGTCTCACGTCCTGACTCCCCAAAGCCTTTTCACCATCTACAAGCACAAGTCAGGGCTGTGATGGAATATTCTCCACTTGCCTGGATGAGTGCAGCTCCAACAACACTCGAGAAGCTCGACACCATCAGGACAAAGCAGCCCGCTTGATTGGCACCCCATATACCTTCTTCAACATTCACTCCCTCCACCACTAGTGCACCGTGACTGCAGTGTGTACCATCTATAAGATACACTGCAGCAACTCGCCATGGCTTCTTCGACAGCACCTCCCAAAGCCACGACCTCTACCACCAAGAAGGACAAGGGCAACAGGTGCATAGGAGCACCATCACCTGCAAGTTCGCCTACAAGTTACACACCATCCTGACTTGGAAATATATCGCTGTTCCTTCATTGTTGCTGGGTCAAAGTTCTGGAACTCCCTCCTTAACATCACTGTGGGAGTACCTCACCACAAGGACTGCAGCAGTTCAAGAAGGTGGCTCACCACCACCTTCTCAAGGGCAATTAGGCAATAAATGTGGCCAGCGACGCCCACATCCCAGAACAAATAATTAAAGAAAAGACGAAATAAAATGGATTGTGTTTTTCCCTATTTTTGGTTCTCTTCCTAAACGTATTAATGATTTTTTTTAAGTCTAGAAAAAGTAACATGTAACTCCCACAATGTCTCCCTGCCCTCCCCCTCCTCAACAGTATGCTTGCATGTTTGTGTAAAGCTACTCATGTCGATCATTCAAAAGCAAATATTGAGAAATTTAAATTTAAATTGTTTTAAGCATTTTAGATCCTCTTTAAAAGTGTTTAGACTTCAAGACCTGGTTGAAACTTGTTTAGATGAGGGAAAAATTGATTGTTGTTTCTGTTTCTTGCAAAATCTATTCGAAACTTAGAGGGGAACAAAAGTGTTTTTATCGCTCATTTTTGTGAAAAGTTAACAAAAATCTTTGGGGGGAACTTGGCCTCTGTGCCTCCGGGGCAATAATAAGGCGCTACCGGCTGTGCGGCTGGGCCTGTGATCTTGCCAAGGCGGTATCCCCTTGCGCCACGATCTCCTGCGTTCGGAGATCATGACATCATCCAGCTGCACAGGACCCCAGATACGAACATTGGTTCCTCCCCTGCAGCATCGGCAGGCGTCAGCAGCGGCAGCTGCAGGGGGTGTTGTAAGGGAGGCCGGCCGCTTGGGAAGCTGAAATTAAAGGTAAGGCAGCTTGGGTAAGTAAAAGCATCTATTTTCACCGTTTAGGATGTTTTTTCACCATTTTGCTGTGCCGTGATTGATCAGCCCTGTTAGAGTGCTTGGAGCTGATCATCACGGATCATGGCTGCCGTCGGTGAGGAGGGACATCGTTTCCGTGCAGAACCTGCAGCAATGGCCCTTCCGTTTTAGGGAGGGACGGAGCTTCGGATCCCAGCAGCGCGACACTGGACATTGTGCAGCGCTGTAACGCTACCGCCCCTCTTGCCGGCTTTATGCTCCAAGGGAAGTGGTAGCGCTTGATGTGGCACTCCACTTCCTTTCTGGTGTGCAAAACTGGAAGTTTGTATCAGCTTCACTTGTGTAGCGCCGAGCAATACTTTTGCACTACCGCAATAGTTATTGCCCCAAACAGGGCACTACACAAATTCTAGCGCTTTCAATTCTTTCAAGTCTCTGCAGCTTTGACAGAAGAAGTTGCTCCAAGTTTCTCTTTCCCTTTTCAATGCTGTCATTAAATATACAACAAAAAAATAATAAAATAAACTCTAATTCAAAATGGAGCTCAAATAAGACAGTGAATAAAGTGGTTAAACTTCTGAAGAAAGCTATCTATCCCCAACTTTGGCGATGTGTTTGGATCAGTTTTGGAGAAGTTGTTTCCTCTTTTTCTGCTACTGTTCCCTCCAACCTCACAGACGTTGTGGTACAAAAAGGGCTATAGATTTTTTTTCTCCTCTCTCATAACATGATTTAAATAACCCTGATAGAATCTTTCAAAAAGGAGATCTGGCAAAATTTAACTGGAACTTACCATGGGACATTCAACATCACTTTCCCACATTTTTTTCCGGCTTTAAACAATTTTCTATTTTTTGTTAATTCTCATTTTTGTTTCACCGGGTGCCTAAAACTTATTTGTTTTAGCCTCCGTCCAACGGCCATGGTACATGTGCTGTGCCTCCATTTGTGTTATTCCAAAGTGCGACCGCCGTTCAATCCCCAGGTACAGACTACACGCGTCTGGACTCTCTCCGTCCATCCACCCTCTCTCTATCTCTCTCTCCGTCTGTCCCCCTCTCTCTGTCCGTCCCGCCCCCCTCTCTCCATCCGTCCCCCTCCTCTCTCTCTCTCTCCATGCATCCCCCTCTCTCTCCATCTGCCCCTCCCCTCTCTCTCTCTGTCTGTCCCCCTCTCTCTCTCACCATCCGTCCCCCTCTCCCCTCTCTCTCTCCATCCGTCCCCCTCTCTCTCTCTCCGTCCATCCCTCTCATCTCACTCTCTCTCCGTCCATCCCTCTCTCTCTTTCTCTTTCCATCCGTCCCTCTCTCTCCGTCGTTGCCCCCTCTCTCCGTCCATCCCCCTCTCTCCACCCCATCTCTCTTCTCACCCAGTCTCTTTCTCCACCTCCCCAGTCTCTCTCTCTCCACCTCCCCAGTCTCTCTCTCCCAATCTCTCGCTCTCTCTCTAGATTCTCTCTCTCTCTCCCCATCTCTCTCTCTCTCTCTTCCTCAGTGCTTCTCCCTCTTTCCCACAATCTCTCTCTCTGTCCCCAGTCTCTCTCTCTCTCTCTCTCAGTCTTCCTCTTTTTCCCCAGACTCTCTCCTCCAGTTGCTCTCTCTCTCTCCCCCATCCTCCAACCCCCCAGTCTCTCTCTCTCTCCCCCCCAGTGTCTCTCTCTCCCCAGTCTCTCTCTCCCCACGGTATCTCTAGCTGCTCTCCAAGTCTCTTTCTCTCCCCCAGTCTCTCACTTGCCCCCCCAGTCTCTCTCTCCTGTCTCGCTCTCTCCCCCCTCTGACAAGATAGCCACACTCTTACATTGGATATCTGATCTAGATATCCGACTTAAATATTGGCCCTGAAATTCCGGCCTCCCTGGGTCCGTACGGATTTCCTTCAGACCCAGGAAGGCATCGGAAATTACGGTTTCCAGCACGCAATGCGCATGCACCGGAAACTGGCATTTCCGATCTGTCAAGTTTCTGGCTTGACAGATGGTCGCATCTCGGAAGCGAGGACACTTGTAAGTGGAAACTTTCGATATTTAGAAACATAGAAACATAGAAAATAGGTGCAGGAGTAGGTCATTCGGCCCTTCGAGCCTACACCGCCATTCAATGAGATCATGGCTGATCATTTCTTCAGTACCCCTTTCCTGCTTTCTCTCCAGACCCCTTGATCCCCTTAACCGTAAGAGCCATATCGAACTCCCTCTTGAATATATCCAGTGAGCTGGCATCAACAACTTTTTGTGGCAGGGAATTCCACAGGTCAACAACTCTCTGAGTGAAGAAGTTTCTCCTCATCTCAGTCCTAAATGGCCTACCCCTTATCCTAAGACTATGTCCCCTGGTTCTGGACTTCCCCAACATCGAAAACATTCTTCCCGCATCTAACCTGTCCAGTCTCGTCAGAATCTTATATAGTTCTATGAGATCCCCTCTCATCCTTCTAAATGCCAGTGAATAAAGGCCCAGTCTCTCCTTATATGACAGCCCAGCCATCCCTGGAATCAGTCTGGTGGACCTTCGCTGCACTCCCTCAATAGCAAGAACGTCCTTCGTCAGACTAGGAGACCAAAACTGAACGCAATATTCCACGTGAGGCCTCACTAAGGCCCTGTACAACTGCAATAAGACCTCCCTGCTCCTATATTCAAATCCCCTAGCTATGAAGGCCAACATACCATTTGCCTTCTTTACCGCCTGCTGTACCTGCGTGCCCACTTTCAGTGACTGATGAACCATGACACCCAGGTCTCGTTGCACCTCCCCTTTTTCTAGTCTGCCGCCATTCAGATAATATTCTGCCTTCGTGTTTTTGCCCCCAAAATGGATAACCTCACATTTATCCACATTATACTGCATCTGCCATGTATTTGCCCACTCACCTAATCTATCCAAGTCACCCTGCAGCCTCTTAGCGTCCTCCTCACAGCTCACACCGCCACCCAGTTTAGTGTCATCCGCAAACTTGGAGATATTACACTCTATTCCTTCATCCAAATCATTAATGTATATTGTAAAGAGCTGGGGTCCCAGCACTGAGCCCTGCGGCACTCCACTAGTAACTGTCTGCCATTCTGAAAAGGACCCGTTTATCCCGACTCTCTGCTTCCTCTCTGCCAACCAGTTCTCTATCCATGTCAGTACATTACCCCCAATACTATGCGCTTTGATTTTGTACATCAATCTCTTGTGCGGGACCTTGTCAAAAGCCTTTTGAAAGTCCAAATACATCCACTGGTTCTCCCTTGTCCACTCTACTAGTTATATCCTCAAAAAATTCGAGAAGATTCATCAAGCATGATTTCCCTTTCATAAATCCATGCTGACTCGGTCCGATCCTGTCACTGCTTTCCAAATGGGCTGCTATTTCATACTTAATGATTGATTCCAACATTTTCCCCACTACTGATGTCAGGCTAAACAGTCTATAAGTACGCGCTTTCTCTCTCCCTCCTTTTTTAAAAAGTGCCGTTACATTAGCGACCCTCCAGTCCATAGGAACTGATCCAGAGTTGATAGATTGTTGGAAAATGATCACCAATGCATCCACTATTTCTAGGGCCACTTCCTTAAGTACTCTGGGATGCAGACTATCAGGACCCGGGGATTTATCGGCCTTTAATCCCATCAATTTCTCGAACACAATTTCCCGCCTAATAAGGATATCTTTCAGTTCCTCATTCTCACTGGACCCACTGTCCCCTAGTACATTCGGAAGGTTATTTTCTTCCTTTGTGAAGATAGAATCGAAGTATTGGTTCAATTGGTCTGCCATTTCTTTGTTCCCCATTATAAATTCACCTGAATCCGACTGCAAGGGACCTACGTTTGTCTTTACTAATTTTTTTCTCTTCACATATTTACAGAAGCTTTTGCAGTCAGTTTTTAATGTTCCCTGCTAGTTTCCTCTTGTACTCTATTTTCCCATTCTTAATTAAACCGTTAGTCCTCCTCTGTTGAATTATAAATTTCTCCCAGTCCTCAGGTTTGTTGCTTTTTCTAGCCAATTTATATGCCTCTTCCCTGGTTTTAACACTATCCTTAATTTCCCTTGTTAGCCATGGTTGAGCCACCTTCCCAGTTTTATTTTTACTCCAGACAGGGATGTACAATTGCTGAAGTTCATCCATGTGATCTTTAAATGTTTGCCATTGCTTATCCACCGTCAACCCTTTAAGTATCATCTGCCAGTCTATTCTAGCCAATTCACACCACATACCGTCAAAGTTACCTTTCCTTAAGTTCAGGACCTTAGTTTCCGAATTAACTTTGTCACTCTCCATCTTAAAAAGGAATTCTACCATATTATGGTCACTTTTCCCCAAAGGGCCTCACACAACAAGATTGCTAATTAGTCCCTTCTCATTACACATCACCCAGTCTAGGATGGCCAGCTCCCTGGTTGGTTCCTCGACATATTGGTCTAGAAAACCATCCTTAACACACTCCAGGAAATCCTCCTCCACCGCATTGTTCCAAGTTAGGTTAGCCCAATCTATATGTAGATTAAAGTCGCCCATGATTACTGCTGTACCTTTATTGCACACATCCCTTATTTCTTGTTTGATGCTGTCCCCAACCTCACTACTGCTATTTGGTGGTCTATATACAACTCCCACTAGTGTTTTCTGCCCTTTGTAGTTCCGCAGCTCCACCCATACCGATTCTACATCATCCAGGCTAATGTCCTTCCTTACAATTGCATTAATTTCCTCTTTAGCCAGCAACGCCACCCTGCCTCCTTTTCCTTTCTGTCTATCCTTCCTAAATGTTGAATACCCTTGGATGTTGAGTTCCCAGCCTTGGTCACCCTGGAGCCATGTCTCCGTGATGTCAATTATATCATACCCATTAACTGCTATCTGTGCAGTTAATTCATCCACCTTATTCCGAATACTCCTCGCATTGAGGCACAGAGCCTTCAGGCTTGTCTTTTTAACACACTTTGCCCCTTTTGAATCTTGCTGTAATGTGGCCCTTTTTGCTTTTTACCTTGGGTTTCTCTGCCCTCCACTTTTACTATTCTCCTTTCTATCTTTTGCTTCTGCCCCCCTTCTATTTCCCTCTGTCTCCCTGCATAGGTTCCCATCCCCCTGCCATATTAGTTTAACTCCTCCCCAACAGCACTAGCAAACACTCCTCCTAGGACATTGGTTCCGATCCTGCCCAGGTGCAGACCGTCCGGTTTGTACTGGTCCCACCTCCCCCAGCACCGGACAAATGTCCTCAAAAATCTTGTGCCTGAAAAATCAAGTATATAGCCTATTACAGGCGCAAGTGTTTTAAAAAACGCAAAAACATATAAAAATACAGTTATTAAAACATATTTTATCATTAAAAACCCTCCCCACAACAGTAAGTTTATTTTTAAAAACTTTTTTAAAAATCGGAAAATTATTTTTTTAGGACATTAATAACTTTAATTTAAATGAATATAGTTTAATTATTTTCTATTTTTTATTAGTGTTTTGTGTGTTTGGGGCTGTGTTTTGGGTGTTTTGGGTTCCATTACAATCATATAGTAATAGGAGTTTAGGACCTTGCAGAACTCCTATTACTATGATACCTTACCTAATTGGCTGCCCAGAGCCATGTCGATGTGCACACACTGCGAATCGCAGTCGAAGGAGGCCACAGCATCAGAAACTCCAAAGTGGGCACCAGTTTAAGGTAGGTGCGTATTTTTTCTCTAAAATGCCCGCAGGAAGACCAAACCAGAATTTCAGGGCCATTGACATTTGATTTGCTTTGTTACTACCATACAAAAGAAGAAGTGTGATGGTGGGGATCATAGGAGGAGGCCAACATTGATCATCCACTCAGCTTTTCTGGCTGAAGGTGGTTGCAAATGCTTTAGCCTTGATTTTTACACTCGTCTGCCATCATTGAAGATGGGGATGTTCTCCTCCCGTTAGTTGTTTAATTGTCCATCACCATTCAAGACTGGATGTGGCAGGACTGCAGAGCTTTAATCTGATCCGTTACTTGTGGGATCACTTAGCTTTGTCTATAGCATGCTGCTTCCGCTGTTTAGCATGCATGCAGTCCTGTGTTGCAGCTTCCCCAGATTGGCACCTCATTTTTAGGTATGCCTGGTGCTACTCCTGGCATGCTCTCTACATTCAGCATTGAACCAGGGTTGGTCCCCTGGCTTGATATTATTGGTAGAGTGAGAGATTAGCTGGGCCATGAAGTTACAGATTGTCGTGGAAAACAATTCTGCTGCTGCTGATGACCCACAATACCTCATTGATGCCTAATTTTGAGCTGCTAGATCTATCCTGAATCTGTCCCATTTAGCATGGTTGTAGTGTCACACAACACAATAGAGGATGATCTCAGTGTGAAAGAAATAAAGACTTGCATTTATATAGCGCCTTTCACAATCACTGGATGTCTCAAACTGCTTTTCAGCCAATGAAGTACTTTTGGAGTGTAGTCACCTTTGCAATGTGGGAAACGTGGCAGCCAATTTGAATAAAGCTCTGGGGTCCGGCATGCAGGGAGGTTGGGAGGCAGTGCAGGTGGAGAGACAAGTGGGGTTGATAAGTGCGTGGCTTCAGCGGGTCGATGGGTAGGTGAGTAGGTCGGACAGAAAGCAACCCTGCATAGCCAAACAGACAAGCTGGCAAGTATTTGGGATTGGTCAGCAATAGGGCAGGAAGCATTCTTCACACAATGGATAGTGCAAATCTGGAACTCTCTCACCCAAAAAGCTGTTGAGGCTGGGATTTAATTGAAAATTTCCAAACTGAAATTGATAGATATTTGTTGGGCAAGGGTATTATGGGTTACGGACCCTAAGAGGGTTAATGAAGTTGAGAAACAGGACAGCCGTGATCTAATTGAATGGTGGAACAGGCTCTAGGGGTTGAGTGGTGTACTCGTATTCCTATGTTCCTTCCTTATATATAACATATAGTTGACTAAATGATCAGGATCATCCATTCCCATTCCGTGACTGTTCTATTGCTGGATCCACTTGGGGTCCCTGATTGGCTTGGTGCCCAGGCAACAGCACAGTCCTAAAGCTGCTGCTGCCAAACCTTCCCACACTAAACCCTGAGGGTACATTTCCATTCTGGATGGCCAGTGTCAGTGTAAGGTACAAGGAAAACTGGGACAGGGAGATGGCCAGTCCGATAGGATCGGCCTTTGGATGAGTTTCATTTCAATTTCCTGACATATTACCTTTTCCCTAACCATTCTCTTCTGCGTATATGCTCTAAGTCTCTCTCTTCCTTTCTCAAAGCTCATCCCATTAGCCTTGTCCATGCTCCCCACTCACCAAATTCTGAAGACATCACCTCACCGCACAACCTTTTAGTTCTGAGACTTTTCAATATTTCATTGCGTTTTCACCAGCCAATCATCACCACAAACTCTTACCCATTCACCACCAAACCCTTCCCCATTCATCACAACCCCTTCCCCTCTCACCACAACCCCTTCCCCTCTCACCACAACCCCTTCCCCTCTCACCACAACCCCTTCCCCTCTCACCACAACCCATTCCCCTCTCACCACAACACTTCCCCCCCCTCAACACAACATTTCCCCCTCACCACAACCCATTCCCCTCTCACCAGCAAACACTTCCTCACTCACCACCACAACTTCTGGTGGCCAATCCAATCGCATCAGTTTCCCGCTGGGAGGGTGAGGTTAATATTACCCCCATTTCTCAAATAAGACAACCTGCCTTTAAATTTGAGCTGCAGCCAACTTTCTCACATTTTTTTTCCCACCAGTTACTGTCACAAACCCAAAAAGATGCCAGGAACTTATAGTAATTATTGAAATGAACTGACCATGCAGACTGCGGGTAATTAGCTTAATGCCCCTTTAGCCAGCTTTGTGCGAACAGCTCACCATTCCCTTCTCCACTTCATCACTTTCACAAAATGGGCTACTCGAGATCCAGGATATGAGGAAATGAATCAACATTTACAAAGAATTATATGGATTTTACAGCACGGAAACAGGCCATTCAGTCCATCAGGTCTATGCCAGTGTTTATGCTCCACACGATGACTTCAAAGGAGATTGAGCGGAGTGTGAAACCAGCGTTGCACCAGATCACATCAGTTTCCTGATGGGTGGCTTAGATTAAAATTGCCCCAATGTATTTCAGGTCTGTGCTTAACCCCAACCAGCCTCAAACAGCTTGCAGTCCTTATATGGGCTCGCAACCGAGGGCCTGCATCAACCTCTACATTATAACTGAGGAGGTTATGTCACATGACATCACAGTGAAAACCATGGCAACACAGAGGGAAGTGGGTTTCACTAGGAGCTGAAGTGCAGATGCTGAAAAGCTCTCGACAAGTAAGGTGCAAGTTTGTTTCAACCTTACCAAAGTCTTCAGAATCTATGGAGATCAAAATCGTTTGTTAACACAACTCAGTTTTTAAACTCATTAGGAACTGTGGTGCTCAAAACCATTTGTTTCTGGAATTCAGTTCTTAAATACATCAAATTAAAACTGGAGATAATTCTTCCTCACAATATCAGGGAAAAGTCATCAAGGAGACAAAGAGTGACTTCAGACTGTGAGTAAACGAAAGAAGGAATCCTTAGTTGAGAATTACCACAAGTTTTTAAATGATTTAACACTGAGATTTCCCTTTAGTTTGAACAGGACAACCCCTTAATCTCAGGAATCAATCTTGTGCACCTTCTCTGAACAGCCTCCAATGTAAGTATATCCTTCCTTAAATAAGGAGACCAAAACTGTATGCAGTACTCCAGGTGTGGTCTTACCAATGACCTGTACAGTTGTAGCAGGACTTCCCTACATTTATACTCCATCCCCCTTGCAATAAATCCAACGTTCCATTTGCCCATAATTACTTGCTGTACCTGCATGCTAACTTTTTGTGTTTCATGTACAAGAACCCCAGATCCCTCTGTACCACAGCATTTTGTAATCTCTGCCCATTTAAATAATAATTTGTTTTTTTATTTTTCCTACCAAAGTGGATAACTTCACAATTTTCCACATTATACTCCATCTGCCAAATTTTTGCCCACTCACTTAGCCTATCTATATCCCTTTGTAGATTATTTGCATCCTCCTCACTATTTGCTTTCCCACCTATCTTTTTATCATCAGCAAATTTAGCTACATTACACGGGGTCCCTTCATCCAAGTCATTAATATAAATTGTAAATAGTTGAGGCCCCAGCACTGATCCCTTTGGCACCCCACTAGTTACAGTGTGCCAACCTGAAAATGATTCATTTATCCCAACTCTCTACTTTCTGTTAGTTGGCCAATCCTCTATCCATGCCAATATATTATCCCCCAACCCCGTGAACTTGTGCAGTAGCCTTTTATCCCTCAGCTTCCTACATTCAACCAAACTGGTCCATTATGAGCTGGAAGTCGTGTAGCATGCAGCACACTACAATGAATTCAGAGACTTGTTGAGGGGATCATTGAAGACTGCCTCCAGAGCAGTCCAGATATCGGAAGTGCTGCTTGAGCGCCCCAATTGTCTGTTCAATGGTGTTGCAGGTGGCTGCATGGCTCTCATTGTAGCGCTGCTTGGCTTCCGTGGTGGGGTTGCGAAGGGGGGGTCGTGAGCCAGGTGGCTAGGCCGTATCCTTTGTCCCCAATCAGCCAGTCGTGTCCTTCCCTTTGTCACTGAAACATTCGTGAGGCACTGCTCTCATGCAAGATGGAAGCATCATGTGCATTCCCTGGATATGGGGCATTCACTGCGAGGATGCACTGTATGTGGTCGCATACCAGCTGAACGTTTAGAGAGCGGTATTCCTTTCGGTTTCTGAATACCTCTGCGTTGTCGAGTGCTGCTCGCAACGCGATGTATGTGCAGTCAATGGCTTCTTGAACCCTTGGAAAGCCTGCAATTCTGCCAAACCTTAAAGCCCTTTCATTCTGGCTGCCCCTGCTCATTGGGAATTTTATGAAGTCTATTCTGCGGTTGTAAAGAGACTTCGTGATGTGGCGAATGCAGCGATATGTAGCATATTGAGAGATGCTGCATATGTCCCCTGCTTCTGTCTGGAAGGAGATGAAGGCATAGAATGCCAGTCACCTTCACTGCAATGATAGCACAGTCCTGTTGGCGCTGACAGGTTGTCGGTCTGCTTGTAGGAGCTGACATATCTCTGTCAGCACTTCCTTTTGGAAGCGCAGCCTTTTCACATACTGCTCCTCAGAGAGCTGGAGCATTGGCCCCTGTAAAACCGTGGGGAATAATGCCTCCTCCCCAGATGTCTTCGGCCTCTCCTCATATATGGCCCAACATGGCCAGCAGCCCTTCTTCTAGCTTGACGCCGTCTACCAATAACAACCAGCATAATATGCTGGCGAACTAGTAATGCCCCCATTACTCCATTGATTCCCACACTGACCTTGAAAGGACATTATAATGGCAGATAACAGTACCGTTTGTAAGTCGGAGCTTCACACAGCATGCTGTGTGCAATCGTTGCAGTCAATGTGATCTGTGATGTCAGATCCTCCTCACTCTATTTAAATATGCCACCAATATCACCTGCTGCACCATGGGAACACAGTATTTTTCAGACGTTTCCTGGGGTGGACGTTAAATGAGGCATAAGGGCCGAATTTTCCATCCGGGGCGCTAGCGCAGCATTGCACGATGATTGACATCATGATCTCAATCAAACTGGAGGGTGGGGCAGTCAGTCTTTGCACCGCCGCAAATCAGGAGCAGAATTTACCAGCCAGGCGCTAAAACCTGGACTCTCGGCATTACACTCAGAAACACTATTTACCGCCCCTCCTGGGTGCAAACAGGTGCAAAAGTGCGGAAAATCCAGTCCTTCAAGTACTTCTGAACAAGCTTCTCCCATTTCTTTCATTTCTAACTGTTTCTGCATTCATTTCTCAGCAATTGCTTCTTGCGCATCTGGGGTGATGAGGTATTGTCTCTGGGGAGAGGGGTCCACTTCCTCCATGACCACCTCAAACATCATTCATCTGGCAGACCCTGTGCCAATCAAAGATTTTTCCTGTTGCTCTTCCAAACATGCTCCAATAAGGGGACGGCTACCCCTATCCTGAACTAAGGGTCCTTAAAGAATGACTTGTATGGTTAAGGTGCGGCCTCCCAATTTCAATTTCCTCAGTTTTTCTTTTAACTTTTCTACCTCTTTAGCCAATCTATCCCTATCCCCCATCAACTGACCAGTCGGGATCCAGGCACTGCCTAGTCCTGTTCCCTTCATGCGACCCCTCCCAGGATTTATCCACTCAGGCCCTTTCCATCGCTTTGACCCCCTGTCTCACTTCCTTGACGGAGATGGCTGCAGCTCTCTGGTGCAGGCTTTCCACTTTTGTCATCCATTTATCAACACTCTCGTCCCTGCCCCAGGCATCTATTTATGGCACTACTGAGGTGAGTAGAAGAGTCAAAATAATCTCTCACTGTGTATATTCCCCATAATAACTGATGTCAATCCAATTTGTTCGCAAGCTTTTACACAACTGAAATATAATTCTCGCTTCTCTGGGTCCTTCTCCTGGTAGCATTGCAAGATGCTTTATCAACTGTGGCCCTGAGCGTGCACCGAAGATTGCAAATATTATACTAGGGACCTAGAGTTTGATTCAAAACCTTGTTTCCCCAGTGATTCAATAAATCTCAGAAAATTGCATGAACCCTCAGTTTCAACGATATGTCGCCCAACAGCCAGCTAGAATATTACACCACCAGAATATTTCCCACATTACAACAGTGACTACACTACAGAAAGTACTTCATTGGTTGTAAAGCGCTTTGAGACATCTGGTGGCCGTGAAAGGCGCCATATAAATGTAAGTCTTTCTTTCCATTGAGAATACTTATTAAGATCCTGAAGATTCCACTTCACCAAAGATAACTCTCATGTTCTGTACCTTTATCCCGCTTTGCTCATATCAGGAATCCCCAAAACCACTAAGGTAGCGTTCCCTTCAGGACCCCCATAGGGAGCGGGAGATTCATGATCATGCTCCTGCCTTGTCCGCCCGAATGTGCTCCCCCACTCTCCGCATTACCGGAAGGTCAGTTGTAATATTGTGAGGTGACAAGCGTCTGAGCAGCTGAAGAGGCAGCTAACTGCCCCACCTCCGCACCTAAGTCGCTACTCGAACCATGCGGATTTGCGTCTCTGAAATTGAAGAAAACAAGGGGGTGTGGAAGGGAATGGTGGCTATGCTCCCTGTCCCTTAAGCCCCTTTACAACTCTTGGACCTTGGAAATCCTCTGAATATCACCAGGCTTCATCAATTTCTGCCTCTGCTCGGCAAGCTAATACCGCCAACTGCTGCAGCTTAGATATTCCTTTCTCTAGTTCTTGATTCTTGTTCTGTTCATTAGCAAGATGCTGATCCAGCGTCAGACTAGTTCTGGCTGCTCCTAGCGCCTGGAATCGGCAGTTTTCTACCTCTTTTCTGGGCTCTGTAGGTTCAGCTCGCTGCTCTATAAGTTGTGAGACTTCTTTATCTCTGGCCTCAGCCTCTCCTCCTAACTTCTGAATCCCCAGCATTAGACACTGTAACACTGTAACATTCATGCTTTTCTCTTTTTAATGGGGCTGAATTAGCGATCCCACAAGCACATATGAGATGCACGTGGGGACCTTGCAAGTTCCGGGTTTAGGCATGTGAAGCACATGCGCCTCTACCTGGAACTTGCGATCTGTCAAGAATCCTCTTGACAAATCGCACGAAGCTGAAGTAAATGGGCATTTGCTGGCAGTGTAAGACTTTTAAAAGAAAAAATTAATTTTTTTTCAATAATTTAAACATTTTAAATCATGTTAAATAAGGTAAGTTTATTTTCAGACACATTAACATATGTAAATTTATTTATCAAAAAATTTAATTTTTGTTTTAAATAATTTAATTAAATTTTGACTAATTTTAAATATGTGATTTAAAAAATATATATTTTAAGTATTTTTGGGTGTATTCCCATTCATACTTATGGTCATTCTATACAAACGGAATCACCATAAGTATGAATGGGGATTCCTCTTCTTTGATTGGTTGGGCCAGCTCACATGATCCCAGGGATGCATACGAACCACCTATGACCCTGGGATATGTGGGCCTCTATGCAGGCCTTCGCGTAGAGGCCCAAGACTGCAAGTTTACGAACCTCCCGATCATCAGGTAAGTTCGTAGACATTTTTGAGGTCGGAGGCATTTGTCCGCGGGAAGCCTCCGACTGCAATTTCTGCGCCATTCATTTTTAACCTAAACTCCGTTATCTTTTTTAACACTCTCCACTAAGGACTGCCGTGCCTCTCTCCATCCTCCTGTCATTTCTTCCTGCCTTATCCCAAAAGGCCCCCCTTTAGACTCAATCTATTGATTAAGAAAGGACCAGACCTCAACCAGAGTATTCGCTGATCCTCCAATTGCTAATTGGAGATCCCTTTAAGTCGCAACTACTAAGAGAATACTCAGCCCTCAAACTGATGTGTGGGAAACACATCCGCGAACCAACTCCAATTTTAATGAAATGTGAAATCACGTCGGACAAACTTCGACGTGCAAACTTCGTAAATATCACATGAGACGAAGTTAGACAACGATATTTGAAAAAAAAATCATGTCTGACCAACTTCGGCTGAACAAACTTGACAAAATCAAGTCAGGGTAACTCTGACTAACAAAATTTGAAAAAAATCATATTGGGGTAATCAAGATGTTGGAATGCTTTCTTGTTCTGTTTTGTTTTGTTAGTTTAAATGCCAGATTACACACATACTCAGTTGCAGTAATGCAGAATCAGGTCTATATTGAAATCTCATACTGTCCACAACCAATGTGAGTGCACAAGCCTTTTCATATTACACCATTCCAGTATAAGAATGAGCTGCTGTTGAGACATCACTCTATCGATGATTCCAATGTGAGCTTTTAGGACATACTTTCACGATTCCAGCATCAGCTGCTAAACAGTGTTCCCTTACATTTCTTATACCAATTTTCACCTTTGATCACTACATTTCATGCATACTACCAATAAATCACAGTAAGAAAGAAAGACTTTTACTTATATAGTGCCTTTCATGACCACCGGACGTCTCCGAGTGCTTTACAGCCAATTAAGTACTTTTGGGGAGTTGTCACTGTTGTAATGTGGAATACGCGGCAGCCAACTTGCGCACAGCAAACTCCCATAAACAGCAATGTGATAATGGCCAGATAATCGATTTTTTGTTACGTTGATTGAGGGATAAATATTGACCAGGACACCGGGGATAACGTCCCTGCTCTTCTTCAAAATAGTGCCATGGGATCTTTTACGGCCACCTGAGAGGACAGATGGGGCCTTGGTTTAACATCTCATCCAAAAGAGAGCACTTCCAACAGTACTCCCTCAGCACTGCACTGGAATGTTAGCCCAGATTTATGTACTCCAAGTTTCATGAAGTGGGACTTGAACCTACAACTTTCTGACTTAGAAGTAAGTGTGCAACCCACTGAGCCACAGCTGACACTATACAGCAAGGATACAAATGACAACCAAATAACAGCATGAACTAAACAACCATGCACTTAACAGTCCTAATTGTTTTATTGCTGTAATAAAACTCTTCCCATTCATTTTATTACCATAACCAAAAGCGTCCAAGCTGACACATTCCAGACTAATGTGTCTGTCAGCACTCTAGTAATGACTCCACGAGGTAAGGTATTGTAATTGAACTGTTGTGACCTTAGTCCATTTATTGCAGCTCCTGAATGAGGGTACAGTATAGTGAGCTCCCTTTTATACCTGGTTACCTGCAGTGTACAGGTGACCCCTAGGTCTCCACCAGTTGCATCCTCTGGTAGCACAGGCATAGTGTATATAGTGTCAAGATACATTCAGTGGTCTTATGTAACTGTACATTGAGTTTACAGGGTATATACTTATATTATACATATACAACACAGACCATTACAGATGTGGTTGAATGACTCTTACGCATTCTACTGTTTAACATTCCTGTGAAGATATTCTAGCTTTAAAATCCTCTTACCTAATTTACAACCCATGCACAGTAGAAAGCTGTTTTAACTTTTAACTCGTTTGCTGGTCGCACAGACTGCCCAGGAAGAATATTTGTGGTACCTAGGTAGTGTGAACCCACAACATCCACCTTCTCTTCTTTTAAAAAAAGTGGTAAAGATCCTCACATATGTGTCTCTTACAGATCAGACTCCTTTTACTTTGTGCTTCAGTTTTGACCAAAACTCTAGCAAACTATCTGAGTAGACTTGGCCCATCCTGGTCAGACAGCCTTTATCTATCAAACGCATTTGTATGATAATGTTTTTATGGAAAGTACTAATTTAGTTCTCTTCCTTACTGCTGAAAAGGCATTTGGCCAAGTAAAGGTGTTTTTTCTTGAGTGGTACTGCAGTTTGGAGAATCTTTACTCAGTGGATTTGTTGAAGTACTCGTACTCTTGGGGGTCAAAATTGGTCGTCTGCCCATTTCTCGGCGGTATGCCGGTGGTATGTTGTTTCATACTGCCGGGTTCCTTTGGGGCGGAATTTGCGCGATTGTCAACAGTTTTTTTCTCGGTGGTATGCCGAGCGGAGTGCTGTGGGCGGAGCGGAGTGCAGCCGGCGGTGTGCAAGCAGTGAGTCCTTATCACTTGGGAATCTTCGGGTCCCGGGTTCTGCGCATGCGAATGCTGCTGCGAAGCTCTGCCCCCCCGAGAGACACAGACCAGAATTGACAGAGACTGCAGGCCTGAGAGCGCTGTGCAGGTATGTGGGGTGGGGGGGGGGGTCACTTCTTGGGGGCAGATTGCTTCTTGGGGAGAGATGGCTATTTGGGTTGAGGTTGCTACTTGAGGGAAGATCGCTACTTGGGGGGGGGGGGAAGATTGGTTTATGGGGGGGAGATCGCTGTGGGGGGGGGAAACAGGTCACTGTGGGGGGAGGGGACGAGACTGGGGGGTGGGAGAGACTGGGGGGGGGTGACAGATAAAAAAAAATTCACAGGTAATGATGCATACCGCCGACTGAAGATCAACTTAAAACCAACTTTTCCAGGGCGGTCTGCAAGGTCGGCGGTATGTCATCAATTTGGCAATTTTGGGTGGTATGTCAGCGGTGTGCAGGGGCAAATGGTATACATACCGCCCGGCAGTATGTCGCTGATGAATTTTCCATCGGGCAGTATGTGGGCAGTATGTTGGTATTTTTCAATCAATTCCGCGATTGTGGGCATTATGTCTGTGGTCCGCGGGTGGTATGCGGTGCTATGTCCTCCAATTTCGTGCCCTTGGTCTTGTCATTGGTAGTTGCCAACAAGATTGAATTCCTCTCTTTCGAATTTTTCAAAGGCATGCACTGGTGGATGTCTGTTGTACCCCTCTTCTGCTCTTTGCACTGGTTATTGAATAATTAGCTGTGAGTGTACATACTTCCCTATTTTTCTGAGTGATTTGAATAATGAACACAAAATTATTCTTGAGGTAGAGTGTTGTGTATATCCCTTATTAGCTCTCATTAGTTCTGAAGTCTATTCAGTAGTGTGGTCCTTTTTTTAGTTTAAAATCAATGTTTATAAGTCAAAGTCAGTTAACTTGGA